>NW_007047533.1:0-2905 GCF_000164805.1 Carlito syrichta
CCCACCTACCACTGGAGAGAGGAGAACCTATTCAGTAAATGGTGCTGGGAAAACTGGCTGACCACATGCAGAAGATTGAAACAGGACCCCTATCTATCCCCATGCACAAAGGTTAACTCCAAATGGATCAGAGACCTAAATGTAAAACCTCAAACCATAAGAACCTTAGAAAAGGAAGGAAATACCCTCATGGAAATCAGAACTGGCATCCAATTCCTGAACAAGACCCAAAACCAACAGGTCATAAGAGAGAAGATAGACAAGTGGGACCTTATTAAACTGACAAGCTTCTGCAAAGCCAAAGAAACCATCAAGAGATCAGGGAGACAGCCTACAGACTGGGAAAAAGTATTTGCCAACTCCAGGTCTGACAAAGGCTTAACATCCTGGATCTACAAGGATCTGAAAAGTGCTAAAAAGAAAAAAGTAAACAACCCCATTATGAAATGGGCAAAAGATATGAAGAGACACTTCACAAAAGAAGACATCCGAGCAGCCAACAAACACATGAAGAAATGCTCAACCTCACTAATCATCAGGGAGATGCAAATCAAAACCACCCTGAGATACCACGTAACTCCAGTCAGAATGGCAATTATCAACAACTCAAAAATAACAGCTACTGGAGAGGGTGTGGTGAAAAGGAAACACTTCTACACTGTTGGTGGGAGTGTAAACTAGTGTAACCTCTGTGGAAAACAGTGTGACAATTCCTAAAAGCTCTAAAAATCGACCTTCCGTATGGCCCCGCAATCCCCCTACTGGGAATATACCCTGAAGACCTCAAATCACTCTATAAAAAAGATACCTGCACAAATATGTTTATCGCAGCGTTGTTCACAATAGCAAGAACCTGGAAACAACCATGCTGCCCATCAAAAGAGGACTGGATTAAAAAATGTGTAACATATACACGATGGAATACTACGCAGCCATAGAAAAGAACAAAATCATGAATTTCACAGTAACCTGGATGGAACTAGAGTCTATAATACTGAGTGACCTCTCACAGAAACAAAGATCCGAGTATTGATTAAAAATTAAAAAAAAAGAAATTATAAAATCAACTTGTTTAGCTCTAGGGAAAAGAAAACCACCAAAAATGAATTGTTGGTATTTTTACATTTGAATTGTATCTTGGGAAAAACTGGTTTCTTTACGATACCATATCCATCATCGTAATAGTGTCATAATAGTGTTTGTCACTTGTTAAGTCTAATTTTGAGCCTTTTGAAAGTATTTTAAAGTTATACCTTAAAGGTTTATATGTTTATTTTTAGATTTAATTTTATAGATTTTTTTCTGGGTTTTGTAAGCAGAAATCCTTCTATTGTGACTTATTATTGGCTAATGTATTTAAGTATGAAGTCTATTGATTCCTTTTTAAAAATGCAATGATTTTAGCAATATCATATGTTTAAAAATATGGTTCCTCTGAACTTCCTTATTCCACACATTTACTGTTTGCAAATGTACACCTTGCCCTCTCCCTACTTAGACAGAACATTCAGAGTGCTCTAATCAATGTCCACTGATTTATGAGTTTTTTGCTTTGTCATTCAAGCAAAGAAAAATTTTAGAGCCCTTATGTATTACAGACCCTTTTCCCTCTGTTCCTTCCAAACTTTGTTTTTAGTTAGCATAGGTTAATTTCTTATGTATATTATTTCATTAAGGTTCAACTGAATAGTAGGATCTTCTTCAGGCGTCCAGACTCTCCCTGTATAGCTCTCTTCTTGATGCCACTTAACAAATCCTAGGCTCCTTAGATTTCTTTTTTTTTATAATCAATATTTTTTATTATGATGTTGTGGGGTATAGTTAAGGGTTAGGTACACAAATACATTTCATTCAGGCACCCTATTGATAAGAGGTGCTTCCCCATCCCCAGACAATTTTTGTTACCATTAATCCCATCTCCCCCCCCCCACAGTTTCCCACTACTGTCAGTCATTTTCTTATAGTATTAGGTTGGATGTTCAAGGTCCATTATATGAGTGAGAACATGTGATACTCAGATCTTTGTTTCTGTGAGAGATCATTCAGTATTATAGACTCTAGTTCCATCCAGGTTGCTGCGAAATTCATGATTTTGTTCTTTTTTTATGGCTGCGTAGTATTCCATTGTGTAAATGCACCACATTTTTAAAATCCAGTTCTCTTTTGTTGGGCAGCATGGTTACATCCAGGTTCTTGCTATTGTGAACAATGCTGCGATAAACATACGTGTGCAGGTATCTTTTTATAGAGTGATTTGTGTTCTTCTGTATATATTCTCAGTAGGGGTATTGCGTGGTCATATGGGAGGTGGATATTTACAGCTTTTAGGAACCGCCACACTGCTTTTCACAGAGGTTGCACTAGTTTACACTCCCACCAACAGTGTACCAGTGTTCCCTTTTCGCCATACCCTCTCCAGCAGCTGTTATTTTTTGAGTTGTTGATAATTGTCATTCTGGCTGGAGTTAGGTGATATCTCAGTGTGGTTTTGATTTGCATCTCCCTGATGATTAGTGAGGTTGAACATTTCTTCATATGTCTGTTGGCTGCTCAGATGTCTAACTTTGTGAAGTGTCTGTTCATACCCTTTGCCCATTTTATAATGGGGTTGTTTGTTTTTTTTCTTTTCAGCACGTTTGAGTTCCTTCTAGATCAAAGAAGTTAAGTCTTTATCTGACCTGGAGTTGACAAATACTTTTGCCCAGTCTGTAGGCTGTCTCCCTGCTCTCTTGATGGTTTCTTTGACTTTGCAGAAGCTTGTCAGTTTAATAAGGTTCCACTTATCTATCCTCTCTCTTATGACCTGTGGGTTTTGGGTTTTGTTCAGGAATAGGAGGCCAGTTACGAGGGTATGTCCTTCATTTTCTAAGATTCTTATGGTTTGAGGTTTTACATTTAGGTCTCT
>NW_007047533.1:3021-15348 GCF_000164805.1 Carlito syrichta
CCAATACCAAGCTGTTTTGATGATTGTAGCTTTATAGTAAAGTTTGAAGTCTGGTAATGTGATACCACCTGCTTTGCTTTTTTTTTATTTTTTTATTTTTTTTTTTGCTGAGGATTGTTCTCGCTATTCTTGGACATTTGTGTTTCCATATGAATTCCTGTATTGTTTTTTTCTAGGTCTGAGAAGAATGTTGTGGTAATTTGATGGGTATTGCATTGAATTTGCAGATTGCCTTAGGTAAGATGAACATCTTCACAATGTTGACTCTTCCAATCCATGATCATGGGATATTTTTCCACTTGTTTGTGTCATCTTTGATTTCTTCTAGCAGTGTAGTGTAGTTTTCATTGTAAAGGTCTTTCACATCTCTGGTTAGGAAGATGCCAAGGTATTTCTTTTTTTTTTTTTTTGTGGCTATTGTGAATGAAATTCTGTTTTTTATTTGGGTTTCTCTTTGTATATTATTGATGTAAAGAAATGAAATTGGCTTTTGCACATTTATTTTGTATCCTGAGACTTTGCCAAAGGCCTTTATCAGTGTAAGGAGATTTATGACAGATTCTCTTGGGTTTTCAAGGTACATAATCATATCATCTGCAAAGAGAGATAACTTGACTTCTTCTTTTCCTATTTGGATACCCCTGATTGCCTTCTCTTCCCTGATTGCTCAAGGCAGGACTTCTAATACTATGTTGAACAGGAGAGGTGAGAGTGGGCATCTTTGTTTTGTTCCAGTTTTCGGGGGAAATGGTTCCAATTTTTGTCTGTTTAGGAGTATGCTGGCTGTGGGTTTCTCGTAGATGGTTTTTACCATTTTGAGGTATGTTCCCCGTATGCCTAGATGTTCAAGGGTTTTTATCAAGAAGGGGTGCTGGATTTTATCAAAAGCTTTTTCTGCATCTAATGATATGATCATGTGGTTTTTGTTTTGACATCTGTTGATATATTTAATTACATTTATGGTTTTATGAATGTTGAACCAGGCTTTCCTCCCAGGAATGAAGCCTACTTGTTCATGGTGGATGATTTTTGAGATGTATTGTTGAATCCGGTTTGCTAGGATCTTTTTGAGAATTTTAGCTTCTATGTTCATCAAAGATATTGGCCTGTAGTTCTCTTTCTTTGTTGTATCTTTACTTGGCTTGGGTATCAATGTGATGTTGGCTTCATAAAATGATTTGGGGGAGAGTTTGATCTTTTTCAATTGCCTGGAATACCTTCAGTAGGATTGGTATCACCCCCTCATTAAAAGTCTTGTAGAATTCTGCTGGAAAGCCATCTGGACCAGGTCTTTTTTTTGTAGGTAGTTTTCTTATTACGTAGTCGATTTCTTTGATTGTTATTGGTCTATTTAGGGTCTCAATTTGCTCTTGCTCCAACATAGGTAGGTTGTGTGTTATCAGAAAGTCCTCCATTTCCTTAAGGCTTTCAAGTTTGTTTCCATACAAGTGTACGTAGTAGTCTCTAATGATCTTTTGTATTTCTTCAGGGTCAGATGTGACTTCATCTTTTGTGTTTCTGATTGTCCTTATTTGGGTTTTTTCTCGTTTTTTCTTGGTCAGTCTAGTTAGGGAATCATCGATCTTGTTTATCCTTTTGAAGAACCAGCTTTTTGTTTCATTGATTTTTTGTATTATCTTTTTGTCTTCTATGTCCTAGATTTGGGCTTTGATTTTGCTGATCTGGATTCTTCTGCTGAAATTAGGGTTTTTGTGTTCTTGCTTTTCCAGCTTCCTTAGGTGGCCTGTTATGCTGTTACTTTGTGTTCCTTTCATTTTCTTCATGGGTGTTTCTAGGGATATAAATTCCTCTCTTAGTACAGCTTTTACAGCGTCCCAGAGATTTTGGTAAGACTTTTCTTCATTTTCACTTGTTTCCAGGAATCTTTTCATCCCTGATTTGATTTCATCATTGATCCAGGATTTTTTTCACATTATGCTGTTTAGTGTCCATGTCTTTGTGGGTTGTGGGGGGACCTTGTTGGTGTCAATGTTTATTTTTATTCCACTGTGGTCCAAGAAGGTTCATGGTAGAATTTCAGTCCTTTTAAATTTGCTTATGCTTGATTTATGGCCAAGTTTGTGGTTGATCTTATAGTACGTTCCATGCGGTGATAAGTAGAATGTGTATTCTGTGGTCTTTGGGTGGAGTGTTCTGTAGGTATCAAAAAAGTCCATTTGGTTCAGAGTCACATTGAGGTTCCATATCTCCTTGCTGACTTTTTGTCCTGATGATCTGTCCAGTTTTGTGAGTGGGGTATCAAAGTCCCCAGTTATGATGGTGCTAGAGTCAATATCTTTCTTTAGTTTTCCTAGAAGTTGCTTTATGAAAGTTGGTGCACCTCTGTTGGGTGCATATATGTTTAGGATAGATATTTCCTGTTGATGGAGTGAAACTTTTATCATCATGTAGAGGCCCCTTGTATCTTTCTAAATTTTTGATAGCTTAAATGGTATTTTATCTGAAATTAGGATCACAACTCCCTCTTTCTTTTGTGTTCTATTCACCTGAAAATTTGTTTCCCATCCTCTTATTTTGAGTCTGTGTATGTCCTTTCTAGTGAGATAAGTCTCTTGAAGGCAGTATATTGTTGTCTGGTGATATTTTATCCATTTTGCTACTCTATGTCTTTTCAGTGGTGCATTTAATCCATTCACATTCAGGCTGATCATTGAAATGTGAGAGTTCATCCCTATCATAGAGTTCTTATAGAGTTGTTGTTCTTCCACTTGGTTGTGTGGTTTTTTTTTTTTGGTCTTTCTTTTGGTTTTGGGATTGCTTCATGTATATTTTATTCTTTTCCCTGTACTCTTTTGAAGAACGTTGTCCGTTTTTCCTTTTCTTCTGTGTTTAATACTTTCTTAAGTGTTTCATGTAGAGGTGGTTTGGTGACAGCATACGTTCTTAGGGATTGAATCTCTGGGAAAGATTTTAATTCTCCCTCGGTGATGAAGCTTAGCTTGGCCGGGTAGGTTAATCTTGGTTGAAATTGTTTATCTTTTAGGACTTTGAAGAGAGGGCTCCAAGCTCTCCTAGCCTGCAGGGTTTCTGTAGATAAATCTCCTGCTATTCTGATTGGTCTTCCATGGTAGGTGATCTGGCCTTTTTCTTTTGCTGCCTTTAGGATTTTTCTTTTATGCCTACTTTGTTTAGGTGAATTATTATGTGTCTAGGAGTTGGTCATCTCATTTGTTGTCTTGCAGGGGTTCTCTGAATCTCTTGTGTTTGAATTTTTGCATCACTGATTAGATAAGGGATGTTTTCTTGAATGATCTCATGGAAAGTTTCTTCCAGTGTGTTCTCTGTCTCTCTTTCTGCCTCAGTAAAGCCAATTACTCTTAGGTTCAGTCTCTTGAAGTAATCGCTCATCTCTTGAAGTTTTTGTTCTGTCTTTTTGAGCTTGTTTTCTATGTTTTAAGAGTTTGGATTAGTTATATATTTTGGTCCTCAAGCTCTGAGATTCTTTCTTCTGCTTGGGTAATTCTGTTTTCCATGCTTATCCATTTGTTATTTATTTCATTCACAGTATTCTTTATTACTGTTATCTCAGATATCAGCTCCTTCCTAGTTTCTTCTTGTGTCTCCTCAATTGTTTTTAATCTCTCCATTAATGTCTTGATATCTAGGTTTGTAGTCTGAGAACCTTCATTCTGGAGGCTCTTCATTGTTTGCATTCTGAAGTCAGTTTTCTCAGTGTCTGCCCTCCCAGGGGTCTGGGAGAGACCCATACTCTTCTTTTGGTTTTTCTTCATTTGTGTAGATTTTTCTGTCTCTCCCCTTTTCCCTCCTCTTGTTTAATTCTGTTTTTGAGGGAAGGTGGGGTTGCTTTTGTTTCACTTGTGCAATACCCTGTTCTTCCTTATGAGAGTCTTCTGGCTTTGTTCACTTTTGAGGTTGAAGTTAGGCTGCAATCTGTACTTTTTGCAATTTTGAGGTTTAATTGAGAGGGAAGCTGTGGTTCAGAGTATATATGCTGATTCTAGCATCCACAAACAGGTGTATGAGCACACTGGAACTTATTTCCCTCTGCCTTACAATTTGTCCATTCAGCAGTATGTAGTCTTGGTTCCTTAGGAACCAAGGTGGAGTTTGTTGATAGGTGGGCAGGGCAATGGAAATCACTGCCTGGAGAAAGGCGGAGGCAGATTCTTTTTCATAGATCCCTTTCTCTCCGCTTGTCTGGGTCCCCAAGCTTGGGGTCACGGACTGAGTGCCTCAGCCAGGGTGGGCCCAGGGCTCCAGAGCTCCAAAGCTCCAATGGGCAGGCAGTGAGTGGTGAGAGTGGCCCTGGGCCCTTCACAGGGTACTTCAGCCAGGAATGGGACCGGTGTCTCTTAGGGGCCAGCACCCATAGCCTCTCTGAGTGACCAGCGGCTTGGTGCTAGGTGCCGGGCGAGAAATGATGTAGCCAGGGAGCTAGCTGAGACCCGAGACTCCCACACAGACGGTGGAACACCAGAGGCAGGGGACCGCAGTATCCAGCCGTGCATGGGACCGAGGGTCCCCAGGCCTCATACCAGCATGGCTGATGGTGGGCTGGGGAGTAGGGGAAGAAAAGTAAGAGTCTTTTTGGGAACTCATGTTTGGAGAATCTCACAAGTTCACCTATGCCGTCTACATCTTGTTCCCCCAAGAATAAACTTTCTCCCAAACCTAGAATCGACAGCAGGTGGTGTTATCCCTCTCTCCAGATGGTCTTTATCTCTGCTGCTCACCGACCCTCAGGCACTGATGGTGCAATGTGGAACGCCTGCCTTGGTGGCAGCGGCAGCAGCAGCAGCAGCAGTGGTGGCAGTGGTGGCTCAGTCACTGGCACAGGCGGTGCGATGTGTAATGGTCACCTCTGAGCAGCAGCTGCCTCAGAGAAGGCGGTGGCTTGGCTGCCTTGGAGGAGGTGGAGGAGGTGGCGGCTCAGCTGCCTCGGAGGAGTTGGCGACTCGGCTGCATCGGCGGAGGCCGCGGCTCACCCCAGGCACTGGCAGTGAGATGTGGAATGGCTTCTGGCTAGGGTGGCAACGGTGGCAGCAGCAGCCACCACAGTAGCTGCTCAGACCTTGGTGATGCCTCAGCAAAGTCTATGGTTGAGATCCGTGTGAAGAGCAGGCTGCAGACGATGGGATCTGCAACCTCTGGGGAGAAAATCAGAGTCTCTTTGCATTCTCCTCTGTGGAGAGTTTCACAGACAGAGCTGCCCCGTCACCATCTTGCCCCGCCCCCTCCTTAGATTTCTTGGAGTCTCAGCTCTGTCTCCCAACTCAGGGAATACAGTTGGTTAAACCTAGTTTTCTCTCTCTATAAATTGTTCTTGGATCTTCTTCTAAGACGAATAATAGAGTGTTATGAGTTTCTTATCTCTTAAGAATCACTGGTTTCACTGCCTGACATTGTGAGTGGTGTTATTTCATATATTTTGCCCCTTGCTTTGGTTGGTTTATGTCAGAAGATAACCTGGTCCTTACTACTTCATACTTTTACTGTCAATACTATTTTTATTAAAGTAATCACAGAAATTCCATTAATTATCATATAAAACTAAAAAGTTATCTCATAATTTTTTGTATTCTATAATTCAAAATAAATTGTTGTTTTCAATCTATTTAGATTTTCTGGACCTTACCACATAGGTCTAGATAATAAAGAGTTTTTGCAACTCTTTATTAATTTTTGGATTACCTTGTGATTTTCCATGTTGGATGATAAGGATTTCTACTCTTGGCTCTCCCTCACAATATTAATGTACATAATTTGTAGATCCACGCACCTGGACAAACACACAGATTTTTCTTTCTTTCATTTATGCAGTTTACCTTCTCTAATTTCTTCAAGATTTGATTTCAGTCCATCAAGATTCTTTGGTTATTATGGCTGTTATGGTTATTAAAAGCTTGCCATGGTTTTCTTTAGCTGTGGCCTCAAACCTCAGCATGCATGAGAGCACCAGGAGAACTTGCTGAAACATAGTTTACATGAACACACTTCTAGAGGTTTTTTTTTCAGTAGGTGATGGTTGGACCACACTGTGCATTAAATTCCAACACCTGAACTTTGAAGGGACACATCCATTCAAACAGTAGCAAATTTTTACCTGCATGGTTAGTTTTCAGCCTGTTGTAGAGAAATATGACCTATAGTCTCTTCAAATACTCAAATTAGAAGTAACTTCATCAAGAAACAAAGGACTTGAGCAGAATGAATACAACTATGGGCTCTGTAAATTGGTTTCTGAAATTCATTTTTCCTGTAGGTTACTTAATTAAACTCCCTCTGCTTAAGTTCTCTCGTGTTCCAAAATGTCTATTTCATTAGTTTCTGTATCTCAGTGTTATGGTGAAATTTAATTATAAATATAATAATAAAGATAATGTGAAGCACCGAGTGCAGGACTTGGCCCATATAGAGTTCTCAGTGTGTTGTTTATCATCAATAGCATCATCAGATATGTCATTATTACCATTAATTAGCTGATATGGCGACTATTGAGAGTATATTAGACTCAGGTACTGACTCAACTGCACTGTAAACCTTCAGCAAGTACAGCTTCCAACTGAGCAACTCTGCCCCACACCTGTGGTACCCAAGGAACAAGAAGATCAAATATGAATGTCATGTCTATGCTGCCTTCTGTGTCATGAATGATACATTCCTTTCTCACTGATCCAGGGATCTTGTGTCTTCTGTCATCATTTATGTAATGGTGGTCTCTAACCTTTTAACTTGTGAGTAGAGTAAGTTTCAGATCTTTCACAGGTTTTAACTAATATATAAATATATTTGTTAAAGGAAATGTGTTGTATATATTATGCATATAAATGAATAAATACACTTTATGCAGGTAAGAAAATCATGTTATCAATTAGTTGTAGCATGAAGCTGGTAATGCTAGCAGTTTTTTCAAAAGCAAACCCCTATAGTATGAAATTCTAAAACACAAATCATGTTATATATATATATATATACACATATATATGAGTCTTCATGTTCTTTGAAGCTTAGGTAAGATTCTGCAAATATTCATTAATGTATTTACTTTTTAAAGAGATTTTGTTTTCAAATATTACTAAAATGTGAAATATTTGGACATGTAATTTTGAGATCACCATAGCTGAAAATGAAGACAACCAATGCAATTTAATGTGGTCCTTTTTAACTACAATATCTGTAAAACTCTTACTGTATTTTAAATTATTCACAAGTTTCTTTTGCAGAAAAAGGATACCATTGCAGTTTAATTCTGTTAGAATATTTTACTTAGATTTAAATGGGTGCATATTTATATGTGACTACATTTTGCTGGTATACTTTTCTTTCCCTTTCATCTTTGGGAAAAGATTATCCTGATACATTGTTCTATGCACAGGACCTGTGTCTTAATAAAATGTGCCTTTAGTAGGTGAATTTTAATCTAGTCTTAAGAGAGTAAAATTAAAATAGTCAAATGTAGGATTTAAAAACTATTATAAGTAGTTTTATTTTGCTTTTTTTATGGCAGATTAATAGATCTATTTTACTCTATTACTTCTTTAATTTCTAAAAATTTGCATGTATCTCTAATATTTGTTACATTGTCTCTCAGCAGCTAGCTGGGAAGTTAGCATTTGACCTTAATTTACATTGCAAATTAGCACATCCTCTCATTATTTCACATTGTGTTTTACAACTCACTAACTTTTAGCATGTCTGATGTAAATCACTGCTTCATAATATCTAACATTTCCCAGTAAATCTTAAGCTGCAAAAACTACTGAAAGAAATGCTTTTGTGGGATTCTTGCATTTGACACATTGCTTTAAATTTATTTTAGTTTTTCATTATTTGCTGTAGAGAAATATTTGGCCCTTAACCTTAATTTAATAAATACAAAGCTGGGCTCCGTGGCTCAACCTGTAATCCCACACCTTTGGGAGGCTGAGGTGAGTGGATTGCCTGAGCCCGTGGGTTCGAGACCCGTCTGGGCAGTGAGACCTCATCTCTACAGTAAATCAAAAAATCAGCCGGGCGTGGTAGCGCATGCCTGTAATTCCGGCTACTTGGAAGGCTGAGGAGGAAGGATCGCCGGGGCCCAGCAGGTTGAGGCTGCAGTGGCCGGGAGCGGCCACTACACTCCAGTCTGGGCGACAGAGTGAGACTCCAACTCAAAAAAAAAAAGTAAACACAGCAGAAAACAATAGCATCATATAGTCACTAATTTGCATACACCAGAGTAGTAGTTGCAAAAAAAATATTCTTTTTTGTCTAAACTCCTGATCTCATGGTGACTCTCAGCCATAAAGGAGAAACCTTGAAGACAAAGTCCTATCTCAGGGTCCAAAAGTTTCCTATTTTGTGCCTCAAGAGTCTTCATGCTTAAAAGTAGTGAGTCAAGTTTCTCTGCTGGTCAAGAACAGTAGAAAGTAAAGCAGGACCACTATGGATTCAGAAATATCAAAACCGTTGCTTTGAGGATCCACGACTACCGAATTCACTTCATTCATCGGTATAGTCACACACGGGTGTGGTTTTCAGCACTGAGAAATGCCAGATATCGTAATATTTCCCAAAGTATCCATACTCGACTTATTCCTTGTTGCGAACTCCAGAAAGACACACAGCATAATGTTTTAGAGAATTGTAATCTGACTTAAAGGTGCCCTAATTTCTATATATGCTTATTTCCTGCAATGTAATTGGGTTGTCATTAATATAGTGCCAAACCACTACTCTTGCCTCTCTTTCCAGGTCATCTTAATTTTCTTTTTTCTGCTCAAAAATTCACAGAGATATTTAGAGCTATGGTCAGAATTTTCCAAAAGTAACTACAACATATAGTTTTCTAAGAAGTGCGGAACATTGTGATGTCTGTCCCCCAGTTTTGACAAGAAAAATTATTTCACCTGTAACTGGATTGCTTCTCAGTCCACAGTCAATCTGTCATGTTCTGATCTCTGATAAAATGTCATTTCTTCTCTTAAAAGATTCATTGGTAACATACTTTATGATTCACAGATGCTATAGTTGGAAAAAGATAACCAGGCTCTATTGCTCTTTCAGAAAAAAGTAAACAATAGTGTAGAGGAGGTACAAGGTGAAAGAAAATTCTATACTCTCTCTGTTCTTTCAGTATTCCAAATAAATTTAGGGGTTGGTTGTATTTAACATCTTTGGTTTTATAATAGCCCATAGAATTGTTGATTTTGTAGTAGGGATTTTGCATTTAAACCACTTGAGACTCTCTCAAGAAACCTGTTGCAATTTTTTGGGTGAATGATTGGGATCAAAATACTTTGACATACTCTGTTGTCCTTAGATGTGTTATCTCTGTGCCACAAATGTCAAGCTTATGTTTTTGTCTTATCCGCTTACTGAATTTTGTCCCACATTTCCTTTGATAATGTGAATTGCAGGTCAAGGCCTGCCTTGGAGCTCTATCCTGCCTTTGTTCTTCTACTCTTCTCTGATCATGTGATGATCGTTCATTTCTCCATGATAGAGTTTCTCAGCATTTGCACTGGCAACTTTTTGGAGTGAATAATTCTTTGCTTGGGGTGGGAGAGACAGTGAACTATCTTGCACATTGCAAAATGTTTAGCAGTATCACTGGTCTCTACTCACCAAATACAAGCGGCTCTGCTCTCCCCACCACCACAATCATAACAATCAAGAATAGTCTTATATATTGCCACATATCCCAGAGAGGAAAACTTCCCCTATTTGAGAATGCCTGCTCTATGGTGGTGGTTTTTCTATCCCATGCAAGAGATATTCCTCATGTTTGAGCTGAATTTCTCCCTTCAGCTTTTCTACTCTAACTACACTAATCCCCACAAACATCTAGATATTAGCATGGATATTTCTTCTTGGATGACCAATGTTTAAGAGTATAACTAGCTGGCAACTCCTTCAGGACCCCTCCCACTGTGGGAGTTTTTCTGTCCTCTCAATAAATCCTGCTTTCTAAGAAAAAAAAAAGTATAATGCTGAGTTCCCTAACTGCCTATGCCTCTTTTTTTTCCTCTAAGGACTAGACAGGCATCCAAATGGATGACCATTTTACTTTCATTAAACAGTAACAGTAATCAAATTACCTCAAACTCTTAAGTCAGATACCTCAGATTTTGTCTTTAATTCCAGACAAAATTCTTAACATCTTCTCAAGTGTACAGTTTTGTTACCGTCTTGCCTTAGTATACATACAAAAGGACTGTGTATATGTCATCCATTTGGGCTTGGATTTCACTTGCCATTGGAATAGTTATATGTCTCCTACTTTCAGAATAATCATCAAAACCCCATTTAAACAGAGTCTACCTCTAGAGTTAAGAGTTTTTAACTGCCATAGACAACAGTATATCTAACAATCTGGGTGCAGCACTATCTCCTTGCTATGGTGGAAGAGGCAGATATTCACAGGGCATGAAAGCACTGGAGACTTCTGAGAGACTTCCAAAGAGGACAAACATATTTGTGTGCAATGGAGGAGTTTCTCTTCCACGTATCCAAACTTTTCTCAGTTTATTTTTCCTGCCACTATCTGCTGCTTATGGGGAGAATTGTCTGTCTTTCAGAAGAAAAGAAGTTCTTGTAGCCCTTTGCACAATCTATTCTCCTATAGCAATCATAATCCTTTACATGTTTATAGAAATTTTCAGTATTATGAAGGGTGGCAACAACTGGGATGAAATGTCCTTGTACATCTTTTTTTTTTTCCTCTCTCTTTTAGAAGTCAGACCTCCTGTCCTCTCAATAAATCCTACTTTCTCATACACACACACACAAATTCAGACCTCTCATTTGGATTATAGCATGTCTTTCTGTACATGGCCAGTTTTTCATTGTATTGAGGACTGACAAGAGGGATATGAAGTGAAAATGTAGAAGAACCTCTGGATATAAGTGGAAAGGAGAGAAATGGGACCAAGGACATAGCAAGAAGAAAGTGTACCTAATGGCAATTGACTATGTCATACAAAAATGAATTCAATTCATCTTGATATTTAGAAAAAGTGTTTTCTTATTTTATTTTTTAAAGATATGCTGTGTGTTTGAAAAGACTTCCAGGTCTTAAATAGTACCCTCAAAGTATTATCCCTTAGGGGAATACTATATATTTTTTTAATGAGGAGAAGCATCAAGACACATTGAATACTTACTTTCCAGTTTAAAAATATAGTGATTTTAAAACAAATCTAGCTTATTCTGTGTATAAGTTGTTGGATATAAAAAGTTGACAAGATAGAAATTATTTCCCTATAAATAGCAGAAGTAGCAATAATATACTTATCAAAAATTAATGTAGCCTCAAATTTATTAGATTTATATTTTTCAAGAAAAACATACCCCTTTTTTGCTAACCACCATATAACCAGAAAATATAACAGTTTGAATAAACAAAATCGTACCATTTTAAAAATGGAGTCCTTCATGTCCAATATAAACAACTTATTTTGAGGAAAAGGTGCTTGTTTTTTCTTTAATTAGTGATAGTGTTTTGATTATTATCCAGGCTAGGGTGTAGTGGTGTGATCATAGCTCACTGTAGCCACATCCTCCTGGGCTCAAGCTATCCTCTGTTTCTGTCTCCTGAGTTGCTAAGACTCAGGCACATGCCACCATGTCCAGCTTATGTATTTTGTTTTGTTTTCTTTCGTAGAGACAAGGATTCACTATGTTGCCCAACCTGCTCTCAAACTCCTAAATTCAAGCAGTCCTCCTGCCTCAGTCTCCCCAAATGCTGGGATTAGAGGCATGAACTATTGTGTCCAGTGAGAAGATGCGATTGTAATGAATTGTTTGTTTTTGTTATATCATGGATAATACGGTGAACTTAAACTTAAGAATAAATGTGTGTACATATATTTTAAATATATTATTCAACCAAAAAAATTTGTCTTCTGTCATAGAAACCTTTTACTCCAGAACATTAACAATAACAAGTGCTCTTTAATGTAAATATTGAGACAATAAGCAATACATCAAGGATAATCTTTTTATCAAATAAATCTAAGGAAAACAAAGTGAGAAAAGATAAACAGTAAATTAAAAAAATCTCATTTCAGGAGTCATAATTTAAGATATTAAAAATACTTTCTTCAAGTAAGATTTACAAATTTATAAAAATAAAATATATGTAATATAAACAAGAACAGGTTACTATGAAAAAGAGAGAAAAATGAGATTCTGAAAATTTAGTATTTGGTTGAAAAAGTAAAATGTAAAATTAAAAGTTCAGTCAGAACTAAACATAGTCATGAAGTATTTGAGAACACATTTTTTAGCTGGAAGTTTTACCTGGGAAAATACACTGAAACTTTAACCAGCATTTTTATAACACAGACTCCAAAAGAAGGGAAC
>NW_007047534.1:0-738 GCF_000164805.1 Carlito syrichta
GGCACATCAAGAATGAGTGCCTCCATGCATGGTAAAGAAACAGAACTCTGAACTTAAGCCACTTGCTTAGAGCCATACAACAAAATCAAGAATGGACATTCGACCTTCTTAATCTGGGAACTGGACTAATGGCAGGAGAGGGAAGATCATGGGAGAGCAAACAGTTTGCATATTTCAGAAAAAAAGAACGACCAAGTAAAGTAGAAGACCTAGAAAACCATCTAGCCCTATGGAAGTCAAGGGCAAGCTGGGCCATGCTGTATACTTGAGTGGGGTCTGTGCCTTGCAGAAGGGGTCTCAGCCTAGGGAGTGCATGGTAGAACTGCAGCTTGCCCCATTGTTGGCAAGTCTTGTGCCCAGGGAAAATCTTCATCTGGCAAGAAAGGGACACCTTCTCCTCATCACACAATAGGGTCTTGAGAACAAAGGTTTGAAATTCATCAGAACTGAATTCGAACTCTGTCCTACTAAAGAGTGGCAGCATTGTTTACACAGGTTATGGCATAGATGATGCCACCCAGAAATGCACAAAGTGGTCACCTCCTCTTACCTCCCACTAGCTGCAGGGCCTTGGGCACCATACTTGAGCGATCTGAGTCTCAGTCTCCCAGGCTAAATATTTGCAGTGTAAACATATGCCATTGTAAGGATAAAATAAAGGCCTTGCAAATTTATAGAATATAAATTTTAAAATTTAATGACTTTTAATATTTAATTTCTTAATTAAGACTTAAAAAA
>NW_007047535.1:0-1249 GCF_000164805.1 Carlito syrichta
CCCAGTCTGCCTCCAGACTCTGACTTCTTACCTATCCTCACCACAATTTTTCTAAAATACATAGACAAACAAAAGCAAACACAAATGTCACTTGTTTACATATGAAATAAATGCTCAACATCACTCATCTTCAGAGAAATGCAAATCAAAACCACAGTGAGATATCACCTCACAAGAAAGGCGATTATAAAGAAAGTTTAAAAAGGTCGGCATAGTTGTGGGAAAAAGGGAACGCTTATACGCTGTTGGTGGGAATGGAAGTAAGTTCAGTCCCTGTGGAAAGCAGTTTGGAAATTTCTCAAAGAACTAAAAATAGATTTACCATTCAATCCAGCAACCCCACTCTTAGGTATGTACCCAAAGAAGCACAAGTCACATTATCAAAAAGACTCATATATTTATTGCAACACTATTCAAAATAGCCAAAACATGGACTGAACCAACCTAGGTGCCCATCAAAGGTGGGCTGGATTAAGAAAACATAATACATATATGCCATAGAATATTATACAACCATAAAGAGGAATGAAATCATGTTCTTTGTAGTTACCTGGATGGAACTGGAAGCCATTATTCTAACCAAAGTCGCACAGAAGCAGAAAACCAATTACTTATAACTGGGAGCTAAACACTGGGTAAGCATGGACATAAAGATGGGAATATCTTAGACACCAGGGAGTCAAGGGCTGAGAAACTACCTTTGGGTACTCTTTGGGTGATGAGCTTAACAGAAGCCCAAACCTTACCATCACTCAAGAAACCTGCATAACAAACCTGTGCAGGTATTACTTGGTTTTAAATTTTTAAAAACAAAATAAATATATGAAACAATAGCAACATAATAGAAATAAAAACTGCTGAACACATTTTTAAAAATTTGTTTACATCTCTCAAACTGCCAACCTCTTTTGGCTCAGGGATGCTATTCATAGCCTATCATTTTATGCTTCATGATGGGCACTAAGCTTTCTTATAGATCTTGCAGCACAAACTCACAAGACAGTCCTTTCCAGGGCCAAAGAGCAAGTATTAGTTTATCCTAAACACCGAAAATCACCTGAGAATGGGCCACATGCTGTAAACATGCATTTTTACACTTAATTTTTGCCACCATCTTGCAGTATTATGATCATTTTACAGAAAAGGAATCAAGGTGAGATAGGTGATTTTCCCAGAGTCACACTGCTAGAAAGTTACAGAATGGAGGTTTAAACTCTACCCCACACCAACCCACACCAACCCAGAGAAG
>NW_007047536.1:0-1009 GCF_000164805.1 Carlito syrichta
GACACCCCGTCAACTTTTCCTTGTCCTGTTCATGAGAAGCAAGTCACCAGGTCCAGCCCACCTCTAAGTGGGGATGCTTCCACATGAGTGAGAGTACCAGGAGACAGCAAATCTTTGGGAACCCCCCAAAGCTGCCTACTGCAGCTGAGTCGAGTGACTTATATGCCCAAGGTCACACAATGAGTGTGTGGCCAAGCCAGAACTGAAATACAAGTCTGATCCTAAAATCCACACCCTTTTACAAGTTCCACACCAAGTTAAGATCCTTTTAATCTCATTGTTGGACTCAATAAGCCTCTGTCAAATGAAACAAAGAGAAAGGAAGGAAGGAAGGAAAGAAAAGAAAAGAGAAAAGACAAAAGAAATAGAGAGGAGAGAAGAGAGGGCAAGAGGTGGTTAGAGAGAGAAGGAGGGAGAAAAGAAAGGAGATTTCATGGATCTAACATCCAACATGGCCTTGATTAGTCAGATAACATGATGTAATAATGTCAAAGGCACAGCATCTGCCTCAAAATAGGGCTTTAATACACAGAATCTATCTCTCACCTTCCATTTCCCCTGAAGGATGAGTTTTAAAACTGCCCACTAGTAGGGAGATGGGGTTTGTCATGTTTGAACCTTTGACATAGCATCACTGATACACATGATCCCAAGAGGCCTAAGTTTAAATTGACTTAAAAAAATTATCTTAGTGTATTATTAAGTAAAAAAGAAAGACATGAAAGAGCATGTTGAACGTAATCTCATTTGTGTAAATGAAAAGATCTATGCAGTCATATATGCTGACCCAACTCTATAATTTTTCTAGAAGGATACTCAAGAAATTGTCAGTAGTAGTTAATTAGAAGGAAGAGGAGTTGGTGGGGAATCTTTGCTTTTAAAATTAAAACTGTGTGGTTGAATATTTTACCATGCTCATGTGTCACTATTCTTTTAGTTAAGAAATAAATAGATGCAGTACAATTTAGGATAGTCAAAACATGGAACCAACTGTGCAGCCCATCGAAAC
>NW_007047537.1:0-733 GCF_000164805.1 Carlito syrichta
CAAATGGAGAGTACTTTGAAGGTGACTAAAGTTTAAGCATGTAAGAATAAATACACAATTTTAATATGTTAATTTCATTTTTTGGGGTCTCCCCTCATATAGTTTTCTTATCTTCACATAGAACATACTCTAAGATCGACCATATACTCAGTCATAAATCAAGTTTGAATAAATTCTAGAAAAGTTGAATTCATGCCAAGCATCTTCTCAGATCACAGTGAAATAAAGATAGATATCAAATGCCAAGAGAAAACTTCCCAAACACACAAATACATTGAAATCAAACAACTTGTTCTTGAGCAATTTTGGGAAATAAACCAAGACAGAAAAAGATTCATAGAAACAAATGAAAATGAAGACTCAAAATACCAAAAACTCTTGGGTTGCATTAAACTGGTGCTTGAGAAGAAACTACACACTCACATCAAGAAAATAGAGCCATCTCAAATAAACAGCCAATTTCACATCTAAGAGAACTGTGGGGTGGGGGTGGGGGGAACTAAACCCAAAGCTAACAGAAGAAAAGAAATAACCAAAGGCAGAGTAGAATTAAATGAAATTGAGACAAAAAAGTAAACAAAAACAAATCATAGAAAGGACCAACCAGTCAAAAACCTGGTTCTTTGAAAGAATTAACAAGATTGACAGACCCCGACCAGATTAACAGATAGATAGATAGATAGATAGATAGAGAATATGAATATACAGATAAATGCAATCAGAAATGAAAAGG
>NW_007047538.1:0-823 GCF_000164805.1 Carlito syrichta
CCTCTCATAACAACGTTAGCTGGTGCCTGAGGCTGGTAGGTTCCTAGAACACTTACCTGGTGGGGGAAGCCTGGACTATAAGGGGCCCGCCCTCCAAAAGATAATTCTGGCTTTTTTGGGTCCTCCCGCCTTGTATATCACTTTCTTAAAAAAAGGTGTAATATTTCCAACTATCAGTTGTGACTTCCTGAACTATTGCTTATCTTCTCAGTGTAATAGAATATTTCTCTTTGACTTTTAAATGTTTTTATTTTGAACTGTATTTTGATGTTCAAATCTTCTCTTTTTTGGTTCACATTTTTACTGCTTTATTTTCAACTCTCTTTATTCTTTTTTTAAATTGTATGACAAACTATTTAGTCTTGGTCTGGGTTTTGCAAGCATAAGCTGAGATGACTCCTTTTGATCACAAAGTTTATCCATATACTTTTGTAATTACTGTTATATTAAAGCTTATTTTTACTAATTCTAATTACTTTTTTTCCTTAAAAAAATCTTTCTAGCTCAGTGCAGTGGCTCAAGCCTGTAATCTCAGCACTTTGGGAGGCCAAGGTGAGAGAATTGCCTGAATCCAGGGGTTTGAGACCAGCCTGGGCAACTTAGCGAAGCTTTGTCTCTACAATAATTTTTAAAAAAAAATTTTTTTAAAAATTTTTTAAAAAAACATGGTGGCATGTGCCCGGGTTCCAGCTACTTGGAAAGCTGAGGTGGAAGGATTGCCTGAGCTCAGCAGGTCGAGGCTGTGGTGGTTGTGAGCATGACACTGCACTCTAACCTGGATGACAGAGTGAGACTCTGACTCAAAAAAAAAAAAAAAAAAAAA
>NW_007047539.1:0-1340 GCF_000164805.1 Carlito syrichta
GCCAGTGGCTTAGCTAGCTAGCCACCTAGCTAACCAGCCGGCTAGCCAGCTGACTTCACTTCCTGAGATAACTAGCAAGCCAGCCGGCTAACCAGCAGATTTAACTAGCTAACTGCCTAGCTAGTCAGCTGACTTAACCAACCAGCCAGTCAGCTGGCCAACTGACATGACTAGCTAAATACCTGGGTAGAAAGCTGGTTAGCCAGCTGACTTAACTACCTTGCTACATGACCAGCCAGCTGGCTAGCCAGCTGACTTATCTAGCTGACTTAACCAGCTAGTGAGTTGGCAAGCCAGCTGACTTAATTAGCTAACTACCTAGGTAGCCAGCTGGGTAACCAGCTGACTTATCTCATTAGCTAACGAGCTAGCCAGCTGATTTAACCAGCTGTCTTAACTCGTTAGGTAATGAGCTAACCCGCTGACTCAACTAGCTAGCTAACAAGCTAGCCAGCTGACTAAACTGGCTAGATAATGAGCTAACCAGCTGACTCAACTAGTTGCCTAACAGTCAAGCCAGATGACTCAATGAGCTGGCTAATAGGTTAGCCAGCTAACTCTACTAGGTGGCTAATGAGCTAGCCAGATGACTAAAGTAGCTGACTTAACTATCTAGCTATTGAGCTAGCCAGCTGACTTAACTACCTGACACAACTACCTATCTAACGAGCAAGCCAACTGACTTAACTAGCTGCCTCAACTAGCTAGCTAACGAGCTAGCCAGCTGACTTAATTAGCTGACTTAATCAGCTTGACAACTGGATAGGCAACTGTCTTAAATGACAAACTACCTACCATGTCAGCTGGCTAGCCAGATGACTTATCTATTTGACATAACTAGCTAAATGGCTAGCCAACTGATTTAACTTCCTAGTTACATACCTAGCCATGTGGCAAGCCAGCTGACTTAATTAGTTGACTTAACCAGATAGCTGGCAAGCCAGCTGACTTAAATAACTCAATACCTACGTAGCTATCTGGCTAGTTTACTGACTTAACTAGCTGGCTTATTGAGGTAGCCAGCAGGCTAGCAAACTGAATTAACTAGCTAGCTACCTAGATATCTAGCTGTCTAGCCAGCTGACTTAACTAGCTGTCTTAGCTAGTTAGCCAGCTAGTTAGCCAGCTGACTTAATTAACTACCTACCTAGCTAGCTAGCTGGCTAGCAGCTGACTTAACCAGCTATAGATAAACATCTAGTTAGCTGACATAACATGCTGACTTAACTAGTTTGTCACCGAGCTAGCCAGTTGATTCACCTAGTTGACAACTTCCAAGTTACCAAGCTAGTCAGCTGAATTAAATAGTGAGCTAACTAGCTAACCTCTTAGCTAGCCAG
>NW_007047539.1:1360-4482 GCF_000164805.1 Carlito syrichta
TGTTAGCTAAAGTGCAAGCTAGATGAGTTAATCAACTGACTTAACTCATTAGCTGATGAGCTAGATAGATGACTCAACCAGCTGACTTAACTCATTAGCTAATGAGCTAGCTAGCTGACTCAAACTGCTGACTTAACCCATTAGCTAACTAGCTAACTAGCTGACTCAACCAGCTGACTTAACCCATTAGCTAACTACCTAACTGACTCAACCAGCTGACTTAACTAGTTAGCAAACTACTTAGCCTACTGATTCAACCAGCTGACTTAACTAGTTAGAAAGCTGACTTAACTAGCTGACTTTGCTAGCTGACTTAACTAGTTAGCTAGCTGAATTAACTAGATGACTTAACTAGTAAGCCATCTGACTTAACTAGCTGACTTAAATAGTTAGTTAACTAGTTAGCTAGCTGAATAACTAGCTGACTTAACTAGTTAGCTTACTAGTCAGCTAGCTGACCTATCTAACTGACTTACCTAGTTAGCTAACGAGTTAGCTAGTGACTTAGTTAGCTGACTTAACTAGTTGGCTAACGAGATAGCTAGCAGATTTAACTAGTTGGATAACGATTTAGCTAACTTACTTAAAGAGTTGGCTAACGAGTTAGCAAGCTGACTTAACTTGTTGGATTATGATTTAGCTTGCTGACTTGTCTAGTTGGCTAATGTGTTAGCTAGCTGACTTACTACCTACCCGTCTGGCTAGCCAGCTGAGTTTACTAGCTAGCTACCTAGCTAGCCATTTGGCTATCCAGCTGACTTAACTAGCTGACTTGACAAGTTATCCAGATGGATAGCCAGCTGACTGAACTAACTAGCTATCTACCTAGCCAGTTGGCTAGCCAGCTGACTTATCTGGCAGACATAAGTAGCTAGCCAGCTGCCTTAACTAGCTGACATAACTAGCTAGCTACTTAGCTAGCCAGCTGACTTAACTAGCTGACTTAATTAGCTACCTACCTAGCTAGGAGCTTCCTTAAATAGTTGACTGAACTAGCCAGCTTCTTTGCTAGCCAGTTGACTTAACTATTTATCTAACTAGATATTTACCTAGCTAGCCAACTGACTTAACTAGTTAGCTAACTAACTTCTTTGCTGACTTATCCAACTAGCTTACTAGATAGCTAACGAGCTAGTGAGCTGATTTAACCAACTGCCTATTTAGCCAACATGCTAGTGAGCTGACTTAACCAGCTGCCCTAACTAGTTAGCCAACGAGCTAGCAAGCTGACTTAACCCACTGGCATAAATCCTTAGCCAACGAGCTAGCAAGCTGACTTAACCAGCTGGCTTAACTCTTTAGCCAAGGAGATAGCAAACTGACCTTACCAGCTGCCTTAAATCGTTAGCCAAGGAGCTAGTGAGCTGACTTAACCAGCAACCTTAACTCTTTATCCCAGGAGCTATCTAGCTGACATAACCAGCTGGCTTAAGTCATTAGCCAAGGAGCTAGCGAGCTGTCTTTACCAGCTGACTTAAGTCATTACTGAAGGAACTAGTGATCAGACTTAAACAGCCTGCTTAAGTTGTTAGCAAAGGAGCTAGTGAGCTGACTTTACCAGTTGGCTTAAGTCGTTAGCCAAGAAGCAAGGGGGCTAACTTAACCAGCTGGCTTAAACGTTAGCCAAAGAGCTAGCAAGCTGACTTCACCAGTTGGCTTAACTAGTTAGTTAGCTGATGTAACTACTTGGCTTAACTAGTTACCTAACTGGTTAGCTAGCTGAATTAGCCAGCTGACTTGACTAGTGAGTTATCATTCTTAACTCCTTGACTTAAATAGTAAGGTAGCTGACTTAACTATCTGACTTAACTAGTTAGATAACTAGTTATCTTACTGACTGCACTAGCTGTCTTAAGTAGTTTGCTAACTAGTTGTCTAACTGACTTAACTAGCTGACTTAACTACTTAACTAACTAGATAGCTAGCTGACTTAAATAGTTAGCTAACGAGTTAGAGAGCTGACTTAGCTAGATGACAACTAGATAGCTATCGAGTTAGCTAGCTGTCTTAACTAGTTCTATAATGGGTTAGCTAGCTAACTTAACTAGTTGGTGAATGAGTTAGCTAGCTGAATTAACTAGTTGGCTAACGAGTTGGCTAGGTGTCTTAACAAGTTGGCAAACGAGTTAGCCAGCTTAATTAACTAGTTGGCTAACAAGTTAGCCAGCAGACCCAACTAGATGACTAAGAAACTAACCAGTTGACTCAACTAGTTGGCTAATAAATTATCCAGCTGACCAAACTAGTTGGCTAAGGAGCTGGCAAAGTGACTCAAATAGTTGGCTAATGAGCTAGACAGCTGACCCAACTAGCTGGCTAACGAGCTAGGCTGCTGATTCCACTAGGTGGATAAGGTGGTAGGCAGCTGTCTCAACAACATGGGCAACGAGCTAGCCAGCTGACTCAACTAGCTAGCTAATGAGCTAACCAGCTGACACAACAGCCTGACTAACTAGCTAGCAAGCTGACTCAACTAGCTGGCAACCAAGCTGGACAGATGACTTAACTAGCAGATTTAATTAGCTAGCCAGCTGGCTAGCCATCTGACTTAACTAGCTAGCTACCTAGCTAGCTACCTATCAAGCCAGCTGAATCAACTAGCTGACTTAACTAGCTAGCCAGCTGGCTAGCCATCTGATTTAACTAGCTTTTAAATGCTAGCTAGATGACTAGCCAGGTGACTTAACGAGCTGACTTAGCAAGCTAGCCAGCTGGTTACTCAGCTAATTAACTAGCTGACTTAACTAGTTGGCCAGTTGGCTAGCCAGCTGATTTAACTGACTAGATAACTAGCGAGCAAACTAGCTATCCAATTGACTAACTTAGCAAAATTAACCTACTAACTAGCTGAGTAGACAGCTAACTTAACTAGCTAGCTACCTAGCTAGACAGCTGGTTAGTCAACTGACTGAACTAGCTGACTTAGCCAAGTAGTCAGCTGGCTATCCAGCTGACTCAACTAGCAGTCCTAACTATTTAGCCTGCTGACTAGAAAACTAACTTAACTAGCTCGCTACCTAACTAGTCACCTGACTAGAGAGCTGACTTAATTAGCCAACTTAATTAGTTAACCAGCTGGCTAGCCACCTGACTTAACTATCTTGCTACCTAGCTAGGCAGCT
>NW_007047539.1:5312-6168 GCF_000164805.1 Carlito syrichta
TAGGTAGCTGACTTTACTAGTTAGCTACCTAGCTAGCCTGTTGTCTAGCCATTGACTTAACTAACTGGCTTAACCAGCTAGTCAGCAGGCCAGATGGCTAACTCAACTAGCTGATTTAACTAGACCACCAGCTGCCTAGCCAGCTAACTTAAATGTGTGACATCAGTAGCTACCCAGGGGGCTATCCAGCTTTCTAAACTATCTAGATAACAACCTAGCCAGTTGGCTAGACAGCTGACTTAACTAGCTGACTTAACAAGCTAGTCATCTGGCTAGCAAGCTGACTTACCTAGCCAACTACATATCTAGCCAGGTAGCAAGCCTGCTGACTTAACTAGCTAACTTAAGTAGATAGCAGCTGTCCAGTCAGCTGATTTAACTAGCTATCCAGCTGACTAGCCAGCTGACTTAACTAGCTAGTTATCTAGAAAGCAGGCTGGGTACCCAGCTGTCTTAACTAGCTGACTTAACTAGATAGCAAGCTGGCTAGCCAGGTGACTTAACTAGCAAGCTACCTAGCTAGCCAGTTGGTTATCCACTTCACTTGATAAACTGACCTAACCAGGTAGTCAGCCAGTGATCCAGCTGATTCAACTAGTTGACTTAACAAGTTAGACAACTGGAGAGCCAGCTGATTTATCTAGCTGACAAAAGTAGCTAGCCAGTGGCTATCCAACTGACTTAACTAGCTAGCTACCTATGTAGCCAGCTGGCTAGACAGCTGACAACCAGTTAGACAGTTGGCTAGCAAGCTGACATATCTAACTAGCTACCTACCTAGCCAAGCGTATAGACACCTTATTAACTAGCAGACTTAACCAGTTAGCCAGCTGGCTAGCAAGCTGATTTAACTAGG
>NW_007047540.1:0-1376 GCF_000164805.1 Carlito syrichta
CCCGTTGCCCCCGGCGCTGGGGTGGTGCCCATCCCCCTTCATTGCTAGGACACAGCAGCTATGGGAAGGTCGTGGAAGCCAGGTCTGTAGGGGAAAGGCCACACTACCTCACTCTGTGCGTCACTGAAGTCTAAAGCGGCTTCATGGGCTACACCCGCACAGTTTGCTTTTGCTCTATTGCATGAGTAAGACGAGTCCCAGACCCACGGGTGCGTGGATTTTCTACCTGCCGTCTTTCCCTTGTTCTACCTGCTTCTTCCCTCAGACACGCGAGACACACCTACTTGATCCCCTGAACTCACGCCGACATAGCCCCTGTAGAATACCCTCTACAACGAAGTATCCCTTACCATAAGGGGACTTTGATGTCACTAGAAGTCCAAAATGTTAGCTTAAGGTAAACAAACCCAGTTGGGCGCGGTGGCTGACACCTGTCATTCCAGCACTTTGGGAGGCCGAGGCGAGAGAATTACCTGAGCCCAGGGGTTCGAGATCAGCCCTAGATAACTTGGCAAGACCTCGTCTCTACAATAAATCAAAAAATTAGCCAGGCGTGGTGGTGTGTGCCTGCCGTTCCAGCTACTTGGGAGGCTGCAGTGGGAAGGTCGCCTGAGCCCAGTAGATGGAGGCTGCGGTGGCTGTGACCACGCCGCTGCCCTCCAGCCTGGGCAACAGAGTGAGATTCTGACTCATATAAATAAATAAATAAATAAGCTGGCATCCAGGAAGATAATGGGGATAGGGGCAGAGGGAGAGAGAGGCGTGTGGGGAGAAAACAGACCCTTGGAGTATTGATACTTCTTATTTTAATAAAGATTAACAGTTGCAAAAACCCTTCCCATCCATTTCCCATTTGGGCTCCACAGTGCTTGGAGGTAGGCTGGATTTACTCACCCCCAGTTTACAGACAGGCACACCAAGCCCAAGGTCTTGAATATGATTTAGAGATCACTCTGCTGAATGCCAGACCCAAAAGCCAGTTCAGGTCTTCCGTTTTCAAGTCCAAGCTCTCCACCCATTCGTGAGACAGTCTCCCCACCCTGACCGGTGTCTGACCGTCTCAGAGATTCACCTGCGCTTGGTGTATGTCATGAAACCCTCTGGCAGTACCCCGCTGAGCCCTGGCACCAGGTATTCTGTGGGTCCACTCGCATTCCCTGGGGACATTAGAGTGCTTTCCCCATCCGAACAAGAAGACCCAGTGGTATAATTATCCTCACACCTCAGCGTCAATGTTGTCATGAGAGAGGTTTTTTTTTTTATTGCTGTTAAAACAATGTAGCAACAACCTCAAAGGAAATTCTGGAAAGAAAAGCTTGCCCATAATTCACCTTTCCTGAAACAATTACTCTCATGGTCATGAAACGGTGATGCCA
>NW_007047541.1:0-1146 GCF_000164805.1 Carlito syrichta
CAGTCTGGGCGATAGAGTGAGACTCCAACTCAAAAATAAATAAATAAATAAATAAATAATAGAAGGGAACATTTCTAATCTAATTTTTGGAAACCAATATCACCTTGATACCAAAGTCAGACATACTCACTAAAAGAAGAAACAATGATTGGCCAATACCCTAATAAACACGGATGAAAATTTCAATAAACACTAGCAAATACAATTAATTAGCACATTAAAAGGATTATGCACCATGACCAACTGAGATTTATCCCTAAGATAAAAGGATTATTCAATATATGCAAATCAGTCAAAGTAGACACCACATTAACAGAATCTAAGACAAACACGACATGATGTTCTCAAGAGAAGCAAAAAAAAAAATTCGACAAAATTCAGCATCTTTGGTGGTAAAAATTCTCAACAAAACAAATATGAAAGGCAGTTACCTCAACAAAATAAAGGCCATATGTAAAAATCACACAGCTAACCTCCGTCATAATCATTGGGGAAAAACTGAAGACTTTTTTTCTAAGATCCAGTACAAAGCAAGGATGCCTAGTCTTATGACTTCTGCTCAACAAATTACTGGAAGCTCTAGATAGAGCAAGTAGACAAGTCAGAAGAAATTAAAAGCATCCAGATTTGGAAGAAGTACACGCATCTCTCCCTGCAGATAACATGATCATATATGTTGAAAAGTGTAAAGATTCAACAACACCATCAAAAAAGTCTTAGAACTATTTTCAAGTTGAAAGTAGATGAGTGACATGGTATGGTGTAGATTTAAATAATAGCATGACAGTGAGAAAAATAAGAGAGAAAAGATGTAGAATTATCGCCATTGTAGTGCTCCAGATGAATGCTAGCAGTATCCTAGAATAGAGACTGAGGAAATGCAGACAGGTAGAGCGAATCTACCTTTCTATTTGGAGACTGAACCTCCAGGACTTGAAAATGGATTCATATGACAGCTAAGATAAATAGTATATCTTAATGTTACAGCTTAAGAAATTGGGAGACTTCCACTTTATTGATTGAAGGAAGACTATGAATCAAATTTATGTTGAACAATCACTTCATTTTGAACACAGTTTTAGTTATATAATCTATTGTACCTAACACAGTACCTACTGACAACATATAGAGATTTCCTCAAAATAT
>NW_007047543.1:0-2269 GCF_000164805.1 Carlito syrichta
TGAAGAAACAGTCACTGAGGCAGCAATCACAGAGGAGAACCAATAACTGTGGGTCTGATAATGGAGGAGGCCCAGGAATCGGGGCATCCATCACAGAGGAGAAACTATCACTGAGGCACACACAACAGATGAGTGCCAGTCACTGTGACAGCTATCAGAGAAGAGGACAGCAACAGGGCATACATCACCTAGGAGGTCAGTCACTTGGACTTCCATATTAAGGGGGAGCAGTAACTGGCACACCTATCACAGAGGCAGATCAGTCACAAAATTACACATCACATTGAGGGCAACTCACTGGGAAACTCACACAGAAGAGGGCTAGTCACTGTGGCACCAATCACAGAGAAGGATCAGTCAGTGGGAAATCCATTATGGAGGAGGATTAGTCACTGGGACAACAATCACAGAAAGGATCCATCATTGTGGCACCCATCACTGAGAAGAGCGAGTCATTGGGATACCTATCAATAGGTGGGCTTGTCATTGCATCATCCAATATGAAACAAGCCCAGTTGTGTGGACACACATCACATAATAACGAGAGCAGCTATTATAGGCAATGGCCTTTCATTGGGTCAAAAATCATCAAGCAGTTACAGCCACTGGGACCCCATAATGGAGGAGGTGTAGAAACTGAAGCACAAATTATGTGGGAAACCAAATCACTGAGGAAACAATCACAGAGGAAAGCTATTCACTGGGGCACCCATCACTGAGGAGGATCAGTCACTGGGACATTTATTCACAGAGAAAGGTCCTCCCCTGGTGCACCCACCACAGAGGAGTGTGGGTCACGGAGGCATCCATTACAGAGAAGAACCATCATAGGGCCGTGTATCACCAGGAAAGCAAGTTAGTGAGACACACATTACAGTGAAGGGCCAGAAATTAGGACACACATCACAAAGTAGGACTGGTCACTGGTACACAAAATACACAGAAAGAACAGTTACTGAAACACCAATTACTGAAAAGCCTAATCAATGGGGAACCCATGTGGAAGAGGGTCAATCACAGAGGAGGCCCAGTCAATAGAGACTTCATTATGGGAAAGGATCATGATTATACATAAACAGAGAAAACCATCAAGAGTAGGTCTAGTTACAGGGGCACCCATTTTGATGGAAGCCCAGAAAATATGACATACATCACAGAAGAGGGCTAATTACTGCAGAACCCATCACAGAATATGGTCAATCTTTGGGGCATGAATCACAGAGAAGGACCAGTCATTGGGGCACCCATTAAATAGTAGGCAAAGTCACTGTGACACCCACTGTTGAGGAGTACAGGTAACTGAGTCACACTTCATATATTAAAACCGGTCACTAGGAAAGCTTCACAGGGGAGGCACAGTAACTGGAGCACCAATAACACAAGAAGGGCAGTCAATGGAGAACCCATTATGGAAGAGGTCCAGTAAGTGAGACAACCATCTTAGAGGAGGCCTAGTCACTAGTCTACGATTATAGAGAAGAGCCAGTCACTGGGCAGCAATCACACAGAAGGCAGTCACTGGGACACCCATATTCAGTAGGAACAGTCACTGGGGCATCAATCACGTAAGGAGATCACTCACTTGGGCACCCATCACGGAGGAGTGTGGGTAATTGGAGCACCCATTTTGGTGGACAGCCAGTCAATTTTCACCCATGAAAAATGTAGGCTAATCACTGTGGCACAAATTATGGAGGAGGGCTAGTCACTTGGACAACCATCACAGATGATTGTCTGTCAGTGGAATACCCATCACACAATAGGGTCAGACACTAGGGCACCAACCACAGAGCAGGGTCATTCACTGTGAAATCCATAAAAGAAAAGGGACAGTCACAAAATCTCACATCACAGTGGATGACTAGCCACTGGGAAACCAATCAGAAACGGACTTGTCATTATGGCACCCATCCCAGAGGAGGGCCAGTCACTGGAGTACCAATCATAGAGAATGACCAGTCACTAGGATACCTATTACACGAAAGGACAAGCGTTGGGAGCCAGCCATGGAGGCCCACTGAGCGTTAGGGATCAGGAAGGGCCATTGATCCCGAGACCACTAGGATGCATTTGGGAGCTATTTAACCCCATTGCCCCCCCCCCTTTCTACTCAGCACTAACCAGATTAAGCTCCTGTGAGCTCAAAATATAAAAATTCTGAGACCGGGATGAACACAAGCTAACTTTAGAAGCTCATTGCTCTCATTCTTCCGCAAACTGCAGTTTTGGCTTTCACACAACTTATAATTCAAACTTGGGTCACATCTAA
>NW_007047543.1:2375-5363 GCF_000164805.1 Carlito syrichta
ATTCCAAACATTCTGGGATGGGTCACTTTCGTTTGTAAAGTAAATACTTCAGCTTCTATAGAATTGTTTAACTTGGCAAATCAATCAGCTTAGATGAAAAAGGATTATGGAATATGTTAGTCACGGATTAGGTTATCCTTTGTTATGGGATTTTCAGATTATCATATGAAAAGGGTTTAAGGCAATCATTGATTAAGTTTTCATGGATTAAGGTTTCTGGTGGGTGGGGGACGCACCTCCCACGGCTGACTTTGTGTATAAAAGACCCGTTGAAATTCCCAATAACACACACATTACTTCTGCACTAGACTGGAGCCAGTCTCTTTCTTTCTCTCTCTCACTCTCTCTCTTTCCTCTCCCCCCCCAAATCGCCGATGCCATCTCCACCTTTGGGGTACCCTGAACCTGGCAGGAACTGGTCTCCGGTAAGTGGCACCCATCATGGGGCCTCAAGGTAAGCTTTCTCTTGTGGGACCCCTCTGTAGAGAAAGGCAGAGCAAGGAAGGGTGAGCAGTTTAAGAGCCATGGCAGAATCATGGGCCAGAGTGAGTTTGTTCATAAGTATTCTGATGTCTATTAGTATTTTGCACATATTGTCCCATAAAGGAGCCGGTTGTCTTGACTCTTGAATTTTGCACGCCTTAGATTTGTGGAATATTATCCAGGATGTTTAAACCTACAGTACGATTCCTCCGAAATTGCGGCCAAAAATAAAGACACCCCCAGCTGGCCATAGCCTCAGCACCTCCTTTAGATGATGAATTTTTCCCCGAGGAGGAAATGGAGGAAGTGATTGGGTACACTCGGTGGATGACACCACAAGATTGGTGACAACTTACTAAAAGCTGTTTGTCAGGAGGATCCTATTTACTATGGGAAACTGAATTTAAAGATCAGGTAAAGATCCAGAAGGCTGCTAACCAGCAGAGGGATACAAATCAGTTTCATATTTCCAGCAATATTCTGTTAGGAAGAGGATTATATGAGTCAGTTGACAGTCTTACCCAAGGAAGTTTTACTCCAGGTAAATTCTTGTGCAAGTGAGGCTTGAAAGAAGTGACCTATTAATTCTACTCAGACTACCTCACTATCTGATCTTAAGCAGAAAACAGATGAAACTTACGAGGAGTTTCTCTCTATATTTACAACAGCAGTAAATAGAGTAATCTCTAACGCAGAAGCAGAAAATATCTTTATTAAACAGTTGGCTTTCGAGAATGCTAAAAGTACTTGCCAAGCTCTGATTAGACCTATTAGAAGTACAGGACAATTTACTGATTATATCAGGCAGTGTGCTGACATTAACCGTGCATTTATGCAGGGTATGGCAATAGCCACCACCTTGAAAGGAGAAACTTATGCACAATTTGTGCAGGGAAAGCAAAATGGTAACAATAGATCAAAAAAAGCTCGGTTTTAACTTGTTATAACTGTGGGCAGCCTGGCCATATTAGTAGGAACTGCCCAGCTAAACAAGGGTTTCAGGAAGCTCTGATGCAACAGCCTAATGAGAGCTCTCGACCAAAGTCTCTGTGTCCTAAGTGTCAGAAAGGATTTTATTGGGTTAGGGATTGCAAATCCAAATTTCATAAAAATGGCACTCTGTTAATTTAACAACGATCTACGGTGCCAATTCCAGGAAACGGGCATAGGGGTTGGCCCCAGCCCCAAGTAACAATAGGGGTAGCTTCCAAATGAACCCATTTGTTCCCTTTGTCCCATCTCAGAACTCATCAGAGCCACCCCAGAGAGCACAGGACTGGACCTCCTTTCCTCCACCACAACAATATTAACTCCAGAAGTTCCAGTTACTCCAGTTCCAATGGGAGTGAAGGGCCCTCTCCGTGATGAAATAGTGGGTATAATATTAGCAAGACGTTCCTTGTCTCTACAAGGAGTTTCTGTGATGCCCAGGGTGGTGGACTCTGACTACACAGGGGAAATCCAAGTACTTGTTGCTCCCCCTAGCAAAACTGTACAATTTTATAAAGGTCAAAGAATAGCTCAATTACTACTCTTACCCTATCATAAAATGGGCAAGTCTCTAACCAATAAGCCTAGGGTTGACTCTGGATTTGGCTCAAGCAATTTTGCTTTCTGGGTTCAGGAAATTACTAACTCCAGACCTCTAAAAGATTTTTATATTCAGGGAGTTAAAATTAAAGGTCTGCTAGATACAGAGGCTGATATTTCTTGTATTACTGGGAAAGACTGGTCGTTTTCCTGGCCAAAACAAGCAGCCCCATCAGGACTCATTGGTATTGGTCGAGTCCCCTCTGTAGCCAAAATTTCTCAAATCTTAAATTGGACAGATAATGAAACTTCAGGAACCTTTTGTCCCTACGTCATTCCTTCCATCCCCATTACACTTTGGGGATGTGATATTCTTGCTCAAATGGGCTTGCTTCTGTACAGTCCAGATGACAAGGGGTCAGTGCAAATGCTACAAATAGGATGCGATCCCTTAAAGGGGCTTGGAAGGAACAGACAGGGCATAAAAGGACCTGTTCAGGGTACAGAGAGGAAAGACCAATCTGGTATTGGCTTTTCAAATTTGTCCTATGGGCCATTGTTCCTGAGGCTGCTGATCCCATTACCTGGAGAGATGATAACCAGTTTGGGTGGAACAATGGCCCATGCCCTCGGAGAAATTTAAGGCAGCAAGAGAATTAGTTCAAAAGCAGTTGGAGGCTGGCCATATAGAGCCTTCTACCAGTCCTTGGAATAATCCTATATTTACTATAAAAAATAAATCTGGAAAATGAAGAGTTTTACAGGATCTAAGAGTCATTAATGCCACAATGGAGGCTATGGGTACATTGCAGCCCAGGCTGCCATCCCCGGTTGCTATTCCTGTTGATTATAACATCATAGTTTTTGATCTACAGGATTGCTTTTTTTCCATACCTTTAAGTTCTCAAGACTGTGAAAGATTTGCATTTAGTTTACCTTCTCATAATTTAAAGCAGCCATTCCAGAGATATCAAT
>NW_007047544.1:0-701 GCF_000164805.1 Carlito syrichta
AAATATATATATATATATATATGTATATATATATATATATTTTTTTTTTTATATATATATATATGTGGTCTCTGTATCTGGCTTGTTTCACTTAATGTTTTCAAGTTTCATCCATGTTTGTTTGTGACCCAGGGTCTCACTCTGTAGCCCAGGCTAGAGTGCAATGGCATGATCCCAGGTCCCTCCAGTCTCGGTCTCCTGGACTCAAGTGATCCTCCCATCTCAGCCTCCGGAGTAGCTGGGACTACAGGCTTGCACCACAACGTCCGGCTAATTATTGTCTCACTCAGTCGCCCAGGCTGGATTTATTTTTTGTAAACATGAGGTCTCACTATGTCATCCCGGCTGGTCTGGCATTCCTGGGCTCAAGCAGTCCTCCTACCTCAGTCTCCCAAAATGCTGGAATTACAGGTGTAAGCCATTGCACCCAGGCAGTTTCATCTATGTTGTAGAATGTATCAGGACTTGATCTATTTTTATTACTAAATAATATTCCATTGCATGGCTACATCACAACTTATATGCCCATTGGTAGACATTGAGTTTTTCTTCTTTTTTTAAATGCATAATAGAGGACACCTTTTAAGCAGTGATCAAAGGAAAATTTATATTCCTAAACACTTTGTCACTAAAAATGGGGAAAAAAAATGAAAAAAATTCCCAGCTTAAAAAAAACTAGAGACTGGGCTCGGTGGCTCAGC
>NW_007047545.1:0-917 GCF_000164805.1 Carlito syrichta
GGTGGAGTCTCACTCTGTCGCCCAGACTAGAGTGCAGTGGCCGCTCCTGGCCACCGCAGCCTCGACCTGCTGGGCTCCAGCGATCCTTCCGCCTCAGCCTTCCGAGTAGCCGGAATTACAGGCATGTGCTACCACGCCCAGCTGATTTTTTGATTTATTGTAGAGATGAGGTCTTGCTGCCCAGGCGGGTCTCGAACCCACGGGCTCAGGCAATCCACTCACCTCAGCCTCCCAAAGGCGCGGGATTACAGGCTGAGCCACCGAGCCCGGCTAATTTTTTGTTTTTTAAAAATTTATCTACTTTTTTATTTCTGGAGGTGAGGTCTAGAGATGAGTAGAGATCTACTTTTTTATTTCTGTGTTGCTCAGTCTGTTCTCAAACTCCTGGGCTCAAGCAATCCTCCTGCCTTGGCCCCCCAAAGTACTGGGATTACAATCATGACGACACTCATTTTCTATTCAATTTCCAGATGAGGAAGCTGTTGCTCAGTGAGATAAGCCTCTGTGTAAGGTCTGGAAAGTGGTGAAGGCAGTCTTCAGCCCCAGGGATTCAAGACCCAGGTCTGTGGATTTCATTACGGTGCTACACCACCATGAACCAGTGGGACATACAGATGGACATCTACAATTTTTCCTGCTCAAGGCCCACCTTTTGTGTGAATTATCCCAATTTCTTCTTTGGAAAATTCTCCTTTTCTGCTGTGTCCATATAATTGGGGTGAGGCTGACAAGATTCAGCGGTGGGTGCATGACCAAGGCCTGGCCAATCAGAGCATTCCGACTCCTGGCCATAGTGATTGGTTCATGGATGGTCATGTGATCGAAACCAGGACAACAGATTCATTCCTGGAACTCTGAAGAGCATGATTAAGAAATTGGAGTACTTTGTCTAGGGCTGCTAAATTGGTAGGACATTA
>NW_007047546.1:0-3977 GCF_000164805.1 Carlito syrichta
CACTCAGGAAAGATTCCAGAGCTAGTCTGGTTTCTTATTTTGATTTTTTATTTTATTGTTCTGTTTGTTTTGCTCACTTTTGTTTGCTTTTTTATTCAGACTACCTGTTTGTGTTGGAGAAAAACACATCAAAAGGCATGATTTTATTGGACTGTCTTTGTGTGCTTACTGGTATGCTTTAGGGAATTTTGCTTGTGTGTCTGTTTTTCAACTTTTTCTGGCCTTGTGTCTCTTTTTCATTCATTAGTTGGTATGTATGTCTGTGTCCCCTCTTACTCTTCTCTCTCTCTAACTTCCTCTTGACCCCACTTCCATTATTTTTCATATCTCCTTTTGTTCCAGGGAGCAAACCTAAACCCTGCTGCACAGACAGATTGTAAGGCAGTGGGAAATGGGTTCCAGTGTGCCCATACACCTGTTGGTGGATGCTGGGATCTGCAGATAGATTCTGAATCACAGCTTCCCCCTCAATTAAACCTCAAAACTGCAAAAAGTACAACCTCCAACCCACAGTCCAGCCTCAAAAGTGAACAAAGTCAGAGGACCCTCATAAGGAAGAACAGGAGATTGAACAAAAGAAGTAAAAACAACCCCACCTTCCCTGAAAAACAGAATTAAAGAAGGGGAGGGAAAGGGGGACAGAGAGAAAAACATCTACACAAATGAAGAAAAACGAAAAGAAGAATATGGGTCTCTCCCAGATCCATGGGAGGACAGACACTGAGAAAACTGACTTCAGAATGCAAACAATGAAGAACCTGCAGAATGATTGGTCTCAAACTACAAAGCTAGATGTCAAGAAATTAATGGAGAGATTAAAAAAGAATTGAGGAGAGACAAGAAGAAACTAGGAAGGAGTTGATAACTGAGATAACAGTAATAAAGAATACTGTGAATGAAATAAATAACAAACTGATAAGCATAGAAAACAGAATTAGCCAAGCAGAAGAAAGAATCACAGAGCTTGAGGATCAAAATATAGAACTAATCCAAACTGTAAAACATAGAAAAGAAGCTTAAAAAGTCAGAACAAAACCTTCAAGAGATGAGCAATTACTTCAAGAGACCAAACTTAAGAGTAATTGGACTTCCTGAAACAGAAAGAGAAACAGAGGCCACCTTCGAACAAACATTCCATGAGATTATTGAAGAAAACTTCCCTCTTCTCATCAGTGATGCAAAAATTCAAACACGAGAGATTCAGAGAACCTCTACAAGACAACAAATGAGAAGATGAACTTCCAGACACATAATAATTTGCTGAAACAAAGTAAGTATAAAAGAAAAATTCCTAAAGGCAGCAAGAGAAAAAGGCCAGATCACCTAGCATGGAAGACCAGTTAGAATAGCAGCCGATTTATCTACAGAAACCTTGCAGGCTAGGAGAGCTTGGAGTCCTATATTCAAAGTTCTAAAAGATAATTTCAACCACGAATAAGCTACCCAGCCAAGCTAAGCTTGATCAGTGAGGGAGAATTAAAATCTCGCCCAGATGTCCAATCCCTAAGAACTTATGCTGCCACCAGACCACATCTACAAGAAACACTTAAGAAAGTACTAAGCACAGAAGAAAAGGAAAAAAGAACAACAACGTTCTTCAGAAGAGTACAGGAAAAAGAGTAAAACACATATGAACCACCCCCAAAACCAAAAGAAATACAATAAACAAAGAGGAACAACAACAACAACTCTATAAGAACTTTATGATAGGGACCAACTCTCACATTTCAATAATTAGCCTGAATGTTAATGGACTAAATGTACCACTGAAAAGACATAGAATGGCAAAATGGCTAAAATATCACCAGGCAACAATATATTGCCTTTAAGAGATCCATCTCACTAGAAAGGATACGCACAGACTCAAAGTAAGAGAATGGGAAACAAATTTTCAGGTGAATGGAACACAAAAGGAGGATTCACAATCCTAATTTCAGACAAAATACCATTTAAGCTATCAAAAATTAAAAAAGATACAGAAGGCCACTATATAATGATAAAATTTTCACTCCATCAACAAGAAATATCTATCCTAAACATATATGCACCCAACATGGGAGCACCAACTTTCATAAAGCAGCTTCTAGGAAAACTCAAGAAAGAAATTGACTCTAACCCTATCATAGCTGGGGACTTTAATACCACACTCACAACCCTTGACAGATCATAGGGCAAAAAATCAGCAAAGAGATCCGGAACCTCAATGTGACTCTTGACCAAATGGACTTAATTCATACCTACAGAATACTCCACCCAATGACCACAGAATATACATTCTACTCATCACCACATGGAACATACCCTAAGATCAACCACATACTTGACCATAAATCAAGCATAAACAAATTTCAAAAGATCGAAATTTTATCATGCACCTTCTCAGACCACAGTGGAATACAAATAAACATCAACACCAACAAGGTTCCCTCCAAACCCACAAAGATATGGACACTAAACAGCATGATGCTAAACAACTACTCCTGGGTTAACTATGAAATCAAAACAGAGATTAAAAAATACCTGGAAACAAATGAAAATGAAGAAATATCTTACCAAAATCTCTGGGACGCTATGAAAGCTGTAGTAAGAGGGGAATTCATATCTCCAAACGCACATGAAGAAAGTGGAAGGATCACAAATTAACAGCCTAACAAGTCACCTTATGAAGCTGGAAAAGCAAAACCACCAAAACCCTAACTTTAGCAGACGAATTCAGATCACCAAAATAAAAACCCAAATCCAGGACATAGAAGACAAAAAGATAATGCAAAAAAATCAATCAAACAAAAAGCTCATTCTTTGAAAGGATAAACAAGATAGATGGTCTGCTAGCTAGACTGACCAAGAAAAAAAGAGAAAAGGCCAAAATAAATACAATCAGAAACACAAAAGATGAAGTCACATCTGACCCTGAAGAAATGTAAAAGATCATTAGAGACTACTATGTACATTTGTATGGAAACAAACTTGACAACCTTAAGGAAATGGAAGACTTTCTGATATCACACTACCTGCCCAGGTTGAAAAAAGAAGAAATCGAGGCCCTAAATATACCAATAACAATCAAGGAAATTGACTATGTAATAAGTAAACTACCTACAAAAAAAGCCCTGGACTAGATGGCTTTCCAGCAGAATTCTATAAGACATTTAAGGAGGAACTGACACCAATCCTACTGAAGGTATTCCAGGTGATTGAGAAAGATCATTTTATGAAGATAACATCACACTGATACCCAAGACAGGTAAAGACCCAACAAAGAAAGAGAACTACAGGTCAATATCTTTGATGAACATAGATGCCAAAATTCTCAACAAGATCCTAGCAAATCAGATTCAACAACACATCTCAAAAATCATCCATCATGACCAAGTAGGCTTCATCCCTGGGATGCAAGGTTGGTTCAACATTTGCAAGACATTAAGTGTAATTAAATACATCAACAGACATCTGAACAAAAACCATATGATTATATCATTAGATGCAGAAAAAGCTTTTGATAAAATCTAGCACCCTTTCTTGATAAAAACCCTCGAACATCTAGGCATACATGGAACATACCTCAAAATAGTAAAAGCCATCTATGAGAAACCCACATCTAGCATACTCCTAAACAGACAAAAATTGGAACCATTTCCAATGAAAACTGGAAAAAGACAAGGATGCCAACTCTCTCCCCTCCTGTTCAATATAGTATTGGAAGTCCTGACTAGAGCAATCAGAAAAGAGAAGGCGATCAGGGGTATCTAAATAGGAAAAGAGGAAGTCAAGTTATCTCTCTTTGCAGATGACATGGTTGTGTACCTTGAAAACCCAAGAGAATCTGTCAAAAATCCTCCTTGCACTGATAAAGGACTTTGGCAAAGTCTCAGAGTATAAAATAAATGTGCAAAACAATCGCATTTCTTTACACCAATAATAAACAAACAGAAACCCAAATAAAAAGCACAATCTCATTCACAATAGCCTCCAAAAAT
>NW_007047546.1:4277-5643 GCF_000164805.1 Carlito syrichta
TAAAAAAAAAAAAAAAAAAAAAAAAAAAAAAAAGCCTGAGGTATCACATTACCAGACCTCAAACTTTACTATAAAGCTACAATAATCAAAACAACTTGGAATTGGTACAGGAACAGGCATATAGACCAATGGAATAGAATTGAGATTCCGGAAGCAAAACCTCAATTTCACAACCAACTCATCTTTGACAAAGCCTCCACTGGGGAGAGGAGAACCTATTCAGTAAATGGTGCTGGGAAAACTGGTTGACCACATGCAGAAGATTCAAACAAGACCCCTATCTATCCCCATACACAAAAATTAACTCTAAATGGATCAGAGATCTAAATGCAAAACCTCAAACCATAAGAACCTTAGAAAATATAGGACACACCCTTATGGAAATTGGAACTGGCGTCCAATTCCTGAACAAAACCTGAAATGCACGGGCCATAAGAGACAAGATAGACAAGTGGGACCTCATTAAACTGACAAGCTTCTGCAAAGTCAAAGAAACCATTAAGAGACCAGGGAGACAGTCCATAGACTGGGAAAAAGTATTTGCCAACTCCACGTCTGACAAAGGCCTAACATCTTGGATTTACAAGGAACTCAAACATGCTGAAAAGAAAAAAACAAACAACCCCATCATAAAGTGGGCAAAGATATGAATAGATACTTCTCAAAAGAAGACATCCAAGTGGCCAACAGACACACGAATAAATGTTCAACCTCATTAATCATCAAGGAGATGCAAATTAAAACTACACTGAGATACCACTTAACTCTAGTCAGAATGGCAATTATCAATAATCAAAACATAACAGATGCTGGAGAGGATGTGGTGAAAAGGGAACACTTCTACACTGTTGGTGGGAGTCTAAACTAGTGCAACCTCTGTGGAAAGCTGTGTGGCGATTCTTAAAAGATCTTAATATCGACCTCCCATATGACCCCACAATCCCCTTACTGGGAATATATCCTGAGAACTCAAATCACTCTATAAAAAAGATATCCCGCACACGTATGTTTATCACAGCATTGTTCACAATAGCAAGAACCTGGAACCAACTATGCTGTCCTTCAAAAGAGGACTGGATTTAAAAAATGTGGTACATATACATGATGGAATACTACACAGTCATAAAAAAGAACAAAATCATGAATTTCACAGCAACCTGGATGGAACTAGAGTCTATAATACTGAGTGATCTCTCACAGAAACTAAGATCTGAGTATCACATGTTCTTACTCATAAGTGGACCTTGAACATCTATTGTAATACTATAAGAAATGGATTGACAGTGGCAGAAAACTTTGGGGGGGTAGGAGGGGAAGGGAGGTGGGATTAATGGTAGTCAATATCTGTCTGGGGATAGGGAGACAC
>NW_007047547.1:0-682 GCF_000164805.1 Carlito syrichta
AGATAATCTTCTCGCCTCAGCCTCCCAAAGTGCTGGGATTACAGGCTTGAGCCACCTCGCGACAAAAACTTTTTAATGAATCCAGTAACACATAAAGTAACTTTTTATTTTTTAACTCATTTTCTAGCCAGGCAGGGTACGTCTAGCCCAGCTGCCCACAGTGACAGCCTGCTCATTACCACTCATTAGCTTGCCTTCCATTCCTTTTTCACTTCTTCTCCTTCACTTGTGTTTCCGGGGATCACCTCCTAAACTATCTGCACCCAAACCCTTGCCTCAGAATCTGCCTTTGGGAGACCCGACCTAAGCTAACTTCCTCCTGGCAGATGTGACAACAGCCACAGCCCTGGTGGCTAGGGCAGGGTGTTGGTGCTGCCTGGGCCACTTCTTCTTTTGCTGTCCTTTGATCCGCTTCTGCATCCCACGCCTGCCATCCTGTTGCAGCCGCGTAGCTGCTTCCTTTTAAGACTTTGACTCTCTCTGCCAGTGCTCAAAGGTGGTCTTTCAAGGACTGAACCTGGCTGTCGAATCTGTAGGATTTCCCATGAGCCCTTCTTGACTTCCATCACTTGTGCCACCCTCTTCCACCCTGGCTAAGAGGTCGGAGCCATCACAGGGTTGCAGTCAGGGTCATACAGATCAAGGTCTCAAAGGCTCTAAGAGGACCGTTCAATCATTTCAT
>NW_007047548.1:0-900 GCF_000164805.1 Carlito syrichta
ACTGGGGTTTAGGGCAGCAGAAGCAACAAGAAAGAACGAAGTTACTTGGGTAAAAGGGTCATGAAAACTTCCGTTAGAACATGGAGCCAAAACTCAAAACTTCAGATTCCGAATCTTCAGGGGATAATAAAATTATTTAAATGATAGAGAAAAATTTGGCAATGGTCAATTTATGAGGAAAGCGCTTGATCTGGCAAAAGGAAATTCATTATGTTTAAAGCAGATTATGAAAATGTAAATGCGAACAAATTATATTGTATTGTATTGCCTAGTTTCAGAAATTTACACAGTGGTGAGGCTAATCTCCATTAACAGTATTTCAGAGACCGTTAACGCTTGCCTAGTCAACACTGTCAAGTGCCTTACCCCAAATTTTCAGTTTGGACTTAGTCTTCTCAAAGTATTAATGACTATCTCAACAATGACTTGATGTGTTTAACCTTTTCTGTAACACTCATACTCTATCCTTTCTCCCTTCTCACTGCCGGGACCCAGTACCGCCCTCCCGCACCTTTAGACTACCATCTTATTCTCAAGCCAAAGGATATGTGTGAGATTCTGGAGTGTTTATGCCAAATTTTTCTTTCATATCATCCTTTAAAAAGTCCTCTCAGAAATTCAAAGAGTTAAAAAAGTGAAGCAGCTTTTTTGAAAATTACATACATACATACAAATAAATAAATATAAATATATATATATATATATTAGCCAGACTTAAAGTGCATTAATAGTATTACCTATTCACTTTTCTTATAAAAGTATTTTAAACCAGAATACATAATTTTCATTCAAATCATCTATCCAGTGATTCCTTTAGAAAATCTGGAAAAATTATTTCTTAAGTGCTGGACTATAATTAGCTTTTTAAACTTGTCACATTCTTTGTAATGAATTAGATTG
>NW_007047549.1:0-676 GCF_000164805.1 Carlito syrichta
ATATACTACCCCTTTCCAATGTTTAAAGAGAATATATAAAATTCATTGTTCATTTTCCAATTTAAAACTAATTATTTATTTTTCTTAGGACAGAAAATTGTAGCCATGATGTCTTAGAAAGGCAATCAATTTACTATATTTTTGATAAAACAAAAATTATGCAAAATATTGATGATCATAATAAATTTGTAATTCTGCCAAAATGAATGTAAGAAAGATAAATTAGATGAAACATGAAAATACTCACTTCTAATCTATCAATTTATTCTATTACTTATCCAAACATCACCAGGAGTGAAGAGAGGGAAACATAAGTATTTTAAAAAATGATTGATTCATATTCTTTGAGAATTTATATTTTAGTCATTAACTATAAGCTTACACATTTTTCTAAAATTGTCAGTTTGAAAATATTTGCAAAGTAACAAGATAGAATATGATACACTTAAAAGTTTGTTCACTAAATTTACATTTTAAAATATTTATACATATGGTCTAAATTTAGAAATACATCTTTATTTGTACTTTTTTCTGAGCACTACAAAAGTCAGTGGCAGGCCTGAAAAACACATAATATTCTATGATTCTATGCACAAAATAATGTGACTCAAATAGAATTTTTTGGAGAACAACTGAGGAGAGGAAAGATGATTCAAGTAAAAAAAAAAAAAAAAAA
>NW_007047550.1:0-672 GCF_000164805.1 Carlito syrichta
GCCCTCAACCTCCTTCTCCCTCTTTGGTGCACCCACTTGGCTAAACTTCACCCATATAATACCACCTGAGCAGCAGAATGTGTTTGCTGTCCAGGCATGGTCGCCATCCTCACATGCTGGGCTCCCATGCTGCTCAGCAATCATACAGTATGTCCCAAGTCCATCCACTTTCCCACTCCCTCAGATGAATGTTTTTTTTTCTTTTCTCTCATTAAAGTTCTCACAGTGCCTTCCCTGTCCCTGTTGATAGCTTCTTTCATTGAGAAAGTAGCAGCTGTCAAGAGAAAGTGTCCATATTTCCCTACCTACCTGCGTCTAGTTCATTTCTCCAGTTATAAACTAACAAAGGCAATCTTTCTATTTGGTGTCCCAGATTCCATACCCCTCTACCTATCCAAAGATATTGCTTTAATGATTCTTCTCCTCTTTTTTGCTTCCTGCTTTTTTTGTTTAACTTATACCCTGTACTTTTCCCATCAGCCTACAAACATACTGTTAATTCTTCCATCTTTAAAGCTCTCTTGATACTCTTTACCTCTTTGATTACCACTTCATTGTCCCATTCTCTCGTACACTACAACTCTTTGTAAGAGAAGTGTAAACTAGTACACTCTCTGTGGAAAACAGTGTGGCAATTCCTAAAAGTTCTAAAAATCGACCTTCCATTTGACC
>NW_007047551.1:0-898 GCF_000164805.1 Carlito syrichta
CGTCCCATTTGTCTATCTTCTCTCTTAAGTCCTGTGGGTTTCGGGTTTTGTACAGGAATTGGATGCCAGTTCCGATTTCCATGAGAGTATTTCCTTCCTTTTCTAAGGTTCTTATGGTTTGAGGTTTTACATTTAGGTCTCTGATCCATTTGGAGTTAACCTTTGTGCATGGGGATAGATAAGGGTCCTGTTTCAATCTTCTGCATGTGGTCAACCAGTTTTCCCAGCACCATTTACTGAATAGGTTCTCACTAGTTCTTCTTATTGCTGTTATATTATCATATAGTATGAGTAATCTAGGTATTTACCTACTTGAAGAAAGAAAAGGTGCTGTGTATTTTATTTTATCCAAGCACAAAGCATCTTTGCTTTGAGTTATCTTCTTTATAATCTCTTAAAAAATATAAGACCTACAGTGACTTACCAAAATTATTCATTTACTTTGTGTGCTGAAGACAAACCTAGAACCAAAATTATTTGACTCTTATTCGAACTGCCTTCCTAGAAAGGAAACACTACAGACCGTGGAATTAATGTCAAGCTTTTAATGCAGAAGACAAATTTGTACTCTATAGCGCAAAAGAAATTCACTGTGGTGGTGGCAGGAACGATGTTACTACTGAATTGTTGACCCAGTAGTTTTTAGCTTATCTGAAAACATTAATGAGATGAGTGTGGGGTACAAAGCTATAGAGTTAGCAGTGTGAATGGGACAGAAGAGTTCAGAGATTTTACTCTGAGGTAGCTTTTTTCATTTGTGTGTGGAAATGCAGGGATATGTATTTGTTAAGTGGTTTATTAGTAGGTGAACATCCAGTAGTTGAAAATTAAGAGTGCTGGTGCTGGCAAGGTAGGAATGAGTGGTCAGAGAGGGAATCCTTGTTTCTGAGTGAGTTGA
>NW_007047552.1:0-667 GCF_000164805.1 Carlito syrichta
GTCCAATCACATTAGGTTCTAGAATTGTCTTTTATTTCTACACTATGACACGAAAGGCACATGTGTATCTCATAGGTCTAGTTTCATTTATCTTGGTTCTGTGTAGATTTTCACATATTTACACTGATTTTTTTTTTTTCACAATACTCTGGTAAAATTTTATTTTGCAATCATATGCATCTTTAAAAAGTAAAAAGGCAAAATAAAAGTTGCAGTTTTCTTCCAGCTCTAAAAGTACATAATTCATTCTCTTCAGTCAGTCAGCCATTTCAAAAAAAAAGCAGAAGAAGAAAATTAAAAAATAAGTAAAAGTACATCATTCAGGCTGGACACGGTGGTTCACGCCTATAATCCCAGCACTTTGGGAGGTGGAAGTAAGAGGATTGCTTGAGTCCAAGAGTCCGTGACCAACCGGGGCAATTTGGCAAAGCCTCATCTTTACAAAAAAAATAAAAAATAAGCTGGGTGTGGTGGTGCATGCAGCACCACTGCACTCCAGCCTGGGTGACGAGAGAGACTCCAGAAAATAAATAAATAAACAAATAAATAAATAAATAAAATAAATAAATAAATAACAAACAGTGTAAGTCATGACAAGTCTCGCAGGCATTTCTGTAGCGCGCACACACACACACACACACACACACACACACACACACACACACAC
>NW_007047553.1:0-1469 GCF_000164805.1 Carlito syrichta
AACCATAATAGAGGAGCACCAGTCACTGGGGCACCAATCATAGAGGAGGCCTAGTCACAGCGCACCTATAATGAAGGAGGGTCAGTTACTGAGGCACCCAATATGAAGGAAACTTAGTCACTGGGGCAGCCATCACAGAAGAGAATCAGTGACTGGGACATTCATTATAAAGAAGGACCAGTATCTGGGATATCAATCACAGAGGTGTCAGTCCCTGGACAGCCACCACAAGACAGAGCCTTTCACTGGGGCACCCATTACAGAGGAGGGCTAGTTACTGGAGCCCCAATTATGTAGGAAGATTAGTTACTAGAACACCCATCACAGATGAGAGATTGTCACTTGGACACCCAATTTGGGAGAGGACCATTCTCTGGAGTACCAATCACATAGGAGTCCCAATCAAAGGAGCAGCTATTATGAAGTATCCCAAGAGACTAGGACAGTAATCACAGAGGAAAGTCAGTCACTATTATGAGGAGGACCAGTCTCTGTGACACCCATCACAGAGGAGGGCTAGTCAAAGTGGTATACCACATATGCAAAAGAGGCCCAATAAGTGGAATACCCATCACAGACGAAGAACTCTCACTAGGCCAACCATTAAAGAGGTGGGTCAGTCACTGGGCACCAAACACAGAGGAGACATAATGAATAAGGTAACCATAATGAAGGAGGGCCAGTCACTGGCACACAAATATGAAAGAGGCCCAGTCACTGGAGCAATGATCACAGAGGAGGGCCAGTCACCAACTCACAGTTCATATAGAAGAGACAGCCATTGGGGCACTCATCACAGAGAAGTGGCAGCCACTTGGGCCCATATTATAGAGGAGGAAAATACATTGGGTCATGCAACACAGCAAAAAGCTCTTCACTAGGTGAGAAGAGTCAGTCACTGTGCACCTATCACAGAGGCAAGTCCATCACTGGGCAAACTTCACAAAGGATAAACAGTCCCTGAAGCACACCTCACAGAGGAGGTTAGTCACTGTTCACAAATGAGAGATAGTCACTGGGGCACAATTCACAGAGTAGGATCAGTCACTTGGGTATATTTCAAACCATACAGTCAGGCACTGTGGTCCCCAACACAGAGTAAGTTCAATAACTGAGGAGCCAATGGAGGAGGACTATTTACTGGGGAACACATTATGTAGGAGACTCAGTCACTGTGTCAGCAATCACAAAGAACAGATAGTCACTGAGGCACCTGTCACAGAGGAGAATCAGTCACTGGGGTATTTTTCACAGCAGATTGTCAGCGGCTGTAGCACCCATCACAGAATAGGGCTGATCAATGGGGACCCATAATAGGGCTCTATCAAAGAGAAGAGTCATTCACTGGGGCACCCATCATAGAGGAAAGTCAGTCACAGGGACACCCATTACATAAGAGGACAAGTCACAGGGAAACAAACTATTGAGGTGGTTAATTCACTTGAACATATATCAAAGGTTAGAACTAG
>NW_007047553.1:2166-7921 GCF_000164805.1 Carlito syrichta
ACTCTTCACAGAGGACCTCCAGTCACAGAGCACACAACAGAGAGGAGGACAGTCACTGGAGCATCCATAATAGAGGAGGGCCAATCACTGGGGCAACCATCACAGAGAAGGTTTAGTCACTAGGGCACTCATCACAGAGGAGTGTGAGTCAATGCAGCACCCATTTTTGTGGAAGACCAGCTTCAGGAAAACCCATAAAAGTGGTGGGCTAGTCACTAGGACAACCATTCTTAAGGAAGACCCGTGACAGGAACTCATTTCGCAAAAGTTTGCCAGTCCCTGGGACTCCCATTGTGGATGGGGATCAGTTACTGGGTCATACATCATAGAAGGCTAATCACTGGGACACCAATAACAGATAAGAATCAATCACTAGAACACCAATCACAGAAGAAAGCCAGTTAATGAATAACACATCACAGAGTAGAACAATTCACTGAGTCATCCGTCATAGAGGAGTTCAGTCACTGGGGCACCAAAAACAATGTAAAATCGATCAATGGGGAACCCATCATAGAGAAGGCCAGAATCTGAGGTTACCCTCAGATATGAGGACCAGTGACTGTGGCACTGAGGACCGAGGTGAACCTTTCACTGGGGTCCCAGTCACAAAGGAAGTTCAGTCATTGGGTTACACATCAAAAAGCAAAGCCAGTCACTGAGACGACCATCACACAGGGAGGCCAGTCATTGGGACAGATACCACAGAAGAGGACCAATCACTAGGGCACGAAAACAAAGAAGGGTAAAACACCGTGGCATCCACAACTGAGGAAGGTCTGTTGGGTCACCCTTTATGGATGAGGGCTAGTCATTAAGACAACATTCACAGCGAAGAGTTAATCACAGTGGCATTCATTTTGGAGAATGTTCAGTTATTGGTCACTCATCAAACAATATGGATTGTCTCTGTGGCATGCATTTCAGAAGATGGTCAGTCATTGATGTACTGATCACAGAAGGGGCCAAGTTTTATTGGGCACCCATAGTGGAGGAAGCCCACTCATCATGACAGCCACCACAGAATAGAGAATATCACTGGGTCTCCCATCATGTATGAAGGACAGTCACTGGGGCACTAATCACATAGAAAGCCCTATCATTGGGGCACATTATGAAGGAGGTCTAGTCACTAGGACACCCAGAACAGAGGAGTGCCTGTCACTGTACACTCATTATGGTGGAGGTTCAGAAAGGAGAACACCCATCACAGAGGAGGGCTAGTCACTGAGGCAAACATTATGAAGAAGGCCCAGTCAAGGGGCACTTACCACACAGGAGGCCCTGTCACTCAGGCACCCAAAATGGAGGGAGTCTTGTCACTGAGTCTCTCATTATGGGTTAGGCCCAACTACTTAAACACCCATCACAGATCTGGCTACTCACTAGGACACCCATAATGAAGAAAGGCCAGTCACTGTGGCACCAATCATTGAGGAGGCATAGTCACTGGGACACCCATAATGGAGAAGAGCTAATCACTGTGGCATTCATAATGTAAGAGACCCAGTCATTGGGGTAGCAATCATGGAGGAAATCTAGTCACTGGTGCACGCATCACAAAGGAGGGCTAGTCAATGGTGCACCTATTATAGAAGAGGGCCAGTCACTGGGGCAAACATATAAAGGAGGCTCAGTCACTAGATCATCTATCATAGTGGATCACTAACTGGGACACCATTATGTTGAAGCCCCTGACATTAGGGTATCAAACACAGGAGGTTTAGTCATTGAGGCACCCATTATGCAGGGGAAACAGCTATTAGCACACCCATTTCAGAAAAGAGTTAGTCACTGGGGTACCAATCACAAAAGATGGCCAGTCATTTGGGCATCAATCACAGAGGAGGCCCAAGCACTGAGGCACTCTTTATGGAGGAGCCCCAGTCACCATTACACCCATCACAGAGGATTTATTTTCACTGGGGTACCTATCACAGAGGAGGCTCTGTCACTGAGGTACCTATGACAGAGCAGTGCCAGTAAAAGTCACCCATCACAGAGAAGGACCAGTCACTGAGGCAACCATCAGAAGGAGATCCAGTTACTGGGGCACCCATGACAGAGGAGGGCAAGTCTCTAGAGAATCCATCACAAAGGTAAGCCAGTCACAAAGACACCAATCACAAAAGAGGGCTAGTAACTGAGGCACCCATTCTAGAGCAGGGCCAGTCATTAGAACACATAATAAAAAGAGGGCCAATCATGGGGGCACTGATATAGAAAGGGCCAGTTACAGGGGTACCCATCAAAAAGGAGTATGTGTCACCAAACACATAGGAGGAACAGTCACTGAGGTGCCCATGACAGGGGAGAGCCTGTTACTGGGGATCCAATACGAAAATAGGTCCAATCACTTGGTCATAAAACACAAAGAGAGATAGTCACTGAAGCACCCATCACAGAGGAGGGCCAATAACTGGTGCACCCATCAAGAAGAAAGTTCAGTCACTTGGGCCCCCATAACAGAGGAATGCCAATCACTGGAGTACCCATAACATATGAGAACCAGTCATTGGGCACCCATAAAAGAGGTGGGTCAGTAATGGGAAAACACCACAAAAAGGAGACCTACTCATTAAAAAAAAAAAAGTAAAGATGTGGGGTACAATTAAGGATACGTATACAAGTAGTTATCATACATGCAAAATATGGGCCACATTTTGTTCCCCAGTTTGCCTGGTCTGAAGTTAGGTAACCTTATTCCTGTTGTGTCCCCAACAAACTCCCACCCCAGCAGTATCCCACTACTGCTAATCCCTTTCTTATACTATTGTGGTAAATGTTCAAGGTGTGTTGATGAGTGAGAGCATGGAGCACACTGTTCTTTATTTCTGTGATAGGTCACTGACTATGATAGATTCTAAATCCATCCAAGTTGCTACAAAGTCCATGTTTGTCCTTCCTTAAGCTGTGTAATATTTCATTGTGCATATGCACCATTAAAAAAAAATCCAGTCCATTTTTTTAGGGCAGTATGGTTGGTTCCATATAGTGCTACAATATACATGTGTGTGCAAGTATCTTATTTGTAGAATTATTTGAATACAGGAGGGCTATTCAGTAAGAAAAGCACACAGAGGAGGGCCTCTTAGTGTGACACCCGATACTGAGGAGGGACAGTCACTGGGGCAGCCATTATGAAGGAAGACCAAACACTGGGACAAACATCACAAAGAAAGGACAATCACTGGGGCACCCAAAACTGAAGAGATTCAGTCCCAAGGACACCCATCACAAAGGAGAGCTTATCACTGGGGCATCCAGTATGAAGGTGGCCCAGTTACTGTGATAACCATCACAAAGAGGACTATTCACTAGGGCACCCATTGTGTAAGAGGACTGATCATTGCAGCACAAATCATCATAGAGGTACAGTCACTTGGGCATCCATGATGGAAGAGCACTAGTCTATGGGACATTCGTTATGTAGAAGATTCAGTTAATGAAACAGCAATCATGAAGGAAAGCTAGTCACTATAGAAACCATCACAGAGGGGGATCAGACATTAGGGCACTTTGCACATAGAAAGGCCAGTCACTGGGACACCAATCGCAGATTAGGACCAGTCATTAGGGTACCCATTGTAAAGGAGGCCAAGCCACTGGGTAATCTATCACAGAAGAAACCCAGTCACTGGGACACCCATAACCGAATAAGCCCAAAAACTGGAGCAGCCATCACAGAGGAAGGCTGGGCTAATTACTAGGACACCAATTATGGATGTGGCCCAGATATCGGAACACTCATATACCACAGAGGAAAGTCAGTCCCACGAACACCATCCGAGAGGAAAACCAGTTACAGGAGCACACATTACAAAGGAAGAAAAGTCACTGAGGCACCCATTACACAGGAGACACAGGCATTGTGGCATCTATCATGGACGAGAGCCATTTACTGGGACACCCACCACAGAGTAGGACTAGTCACTGGGACACCCTACACTGAGAAGGGCTTTTCACTGTGACATTCATAACAGAGGCAAATCAGTTACTGGGGCATTCATAACAGAGGAGGGCAGTCAATGCAGCAAACTTCACAGAGGAGGGCTAGTCATAGGGGCAATTATTCTGTTGGGAGGCCAGTCGCTGGAAGAAACATGTTGGCGAAGAAGCAGTCACTGGAGCACCAACGACAGAGAAGACCAAGTCATTTTGACATCCATAATAAAGGAGGTACAATCACTGGTGCACCCATTATGGTGGAGGCCCAGTCCCTAGAGCAGCAATCATAAAGGTGGGATTGTCACTGGTTCATTATCACAGAGGAGGAACAGTCACTGGGCTACCAATCACAGAAAAGGACTAGTTTTGGGGTACCCATTTTGAAGAAGGTTCAGTCACTGTGGCAACTAAGAGAGAGGAGAGCCCATTACTGTGACACACATCACAGAGGACAACCAGTCATTTTGGCACCCTGCACAGAGAAAGACTAGTCACTAGGACACCTATTATTCATGATGCTTAATCATTGAGACACCAATTACAGAGCAGTCATAGACACTGAGGCATCTATCATAGAGGAGTTCCAGTCAAAATTGTAATTATCACAGATGTCTTTCTTTGGGCACCCATTAGGAGGAGGCCTATTCACTAGGGAACCCATTATAAGGAAACTCAACCACTGTGGCGCTGATCAAAAAGGTAGGTCCCTCACTGGAGTAGCTATTTGAAGGAGCGTCAGTCACTCTGGCACTGATCAAAAAGGTGGGTCACTCACTAGGGCACACATTCCAAAAGGTGTCCAATCACTGGAGAACACATCATAAAGGAGGTCCTCTCACTAAGCTACTGATCACAGTGTAAGCCTAGTTACTAGGACATCCACTGTAGTGGAATGCCATCTCTGGGGCACTAATAAAAAGAATTCCAGTCACTGGGGCATCCATCAAAAGAATGCCAGTCACTGGGGTACCCACCACAGATGAGAACCAGTTACTGGGGTGTCTTTACAGAGATCCAGTCCAGAGCATCTGAATCAGAGGAAGGGCATGTCAATGAGGCACCAAACAGAGACAAGGGATGTCACTGAACCACCCATCACATTTTAGGTGCAGTAACATGGACAGCCATCACCAAAGAGTGACGATAACTAGGGCACAAATCACCAATGAGGGCCAGTTGCTAGGCCACCCATGACAGAACAGGGTTAATCATTGGGCGATCCATATCAGAGAGGGACCTTTACTGGGACATTATCACAAAGGTGGGCTGGTCACTGGGGCACCATTTTAGAGAAACCATAGTCACTGGAACTCCAATTGCAGTGGAGGGGCAGTCACAGTAACAGCAATTTTGAAGAAGGACGTGTCACTGGGGCACACATCACAGATGAGTCCCAGTCACTGAGACACCAATTACAGTTGAGGGCCAGTCACTGGTGTATCCATCACAGATGATGATCAAACCCTGCAGCACCCATTAAGAGAAGAGTTATTCAAAGCCACCATTAAGGAGGACTTTTCACTGTAGCATTCATTTTGGAGGAAGATTAGCCACTGGGGCACAGATCATGAAGTCAATGGAGCATATTTTATGTAGGAGGCACAATTACTGGGACACACTTCAGAAAGAATGGTCAGTCACTGGGGCACCAACTAAAGAAGGGATCAGTATAGTGACACTAATAACAGATGAAGGACCATCATTGGGGTACTGATCACAGATGAGGACCATTCTCTGGGTTATCCATCACTGATGAGGGCACCAGATACAGAGGAAAGCCAGTCACTGAAGCACTGCTCTCTAGTAG
>NW_007047554.1:0-851 GCF_000164805.1 Carlito syrichta
ACCACATCCCTAATTTATTTCAAAATCATATCACAACTTACTATCTTTTCTGCAAGGCTTACTATAATTACTTAGAGAGGAAAGTACCTTATTCATTAAACTATTTTGCAAATCATATTTTCAAAGAAACCTAGGGAGGTGTCTTGTATCCAGATAATCTTATTTGAAGAATGACAAGTGCCTAAGGACTTCGTCTGAGAGGGTGAACCCTCTCTATCCTGGATGGGTCATTTTCAGTCATTTCATGTTGGAGAACTGACATCCATTTTGTTTTGGTACTTGTAGCAATCTGTCCACTTGGGCTACTCCAAATAAAAACATTCTACAATAGCAACAAGTCCTTCCCTTTAGAAGCCAATCATGCCTATAAGTCACTTCGGCCTCAAACCATGAGTTTCACCCATATTCCTTCCATGTTTTAAAGGCATTCTCTTTATTTTAACTATCCTTTATTTGATGACACTTCCCAATAGAAAGTCCTATCCTAGACCTCCTTCCTGAACTCTAGCCTCAAATCTACCTATTTTATGTCATTTCTACCCAAGCCACACTCATGCCCAAGATAGAATTCATCTTCCCCCAAATGTGTTCTTCATCTTTAGTAAATTAAGTTTAAGATATTTCCCAGGCTGAGGTGAGTGGATTGCCTGGCCCGCGGGTTCGAGACCCGCCTGGGCAACAAGACCTCATCTCTACAATAAAAGCAAAAAATTAGCTGGGCGTGGTAGTGCGTGCCTGTAATTCCGGCTACTTGGAAGGCTGAGGTGGAACGATCGCCAGAGCCCAGCAGTCGAGGCTGCGGTGCCGGGAGCGGCCACTGCACTCCAGTCTGGGCGACAGAGTGAGACTCC
>NW_007047555.1:0-658 GCF_000164805.1 Carlito syrichta
AGGAGAAACCAAAGCAAAAACAATTACACACACACACACACACACACACACCCCAAAACAAATTATAATAACAGCAAAGTGAAACAAATCAAACAACAACAACAACAATAGACCTGGAAAACAAATACACACACCAATGCCCAACCCAAAATAAAAAGAAAAGAAAAAGAGAAAAAAGAAAAGAAGAGGAATTCAAATGAAACCCTCACATATGTATTCACACACATTAAAAAAGAGAGAAGAGCAATAAAGCAAAAACAAAGACAAAGAAACAACAAACTGAAAGATGAACACTCAATCCTTCATGTATACACATAAACAGAAAACAAAAAATGAAAGAAGAAAGAAAGAAAGAAAAGGTGGGGGATGCAGAGTGAACCCTCACATGCACATTCACACACAAAGGAAAAATATAAAAAATTTTAAAAACAGACAAACAAATAAAAACCTGACCTCTTGTGGCAGATTCTCAAGTTATCCCTTCCGACTGCCTCTCTACTGTCTCCTACAGAGCTTCAGCCTCTTTCACAATCTCCTCAGTGTCTGGCCCAGGAAGGAGGAGGGGGATGTGGAGGTGGGTGGGGCTGCAGTCCTCCCCTCCCACTCTAGTGTAGTCATGGGGATATCTTCCAGTGGGGAGGGTTAGGATTGTTTCTTC
>NW_007047556.1:0-649 GCF_000164805.1 Carlito syrichta
AGTTGGAATCTCACTCCGTCGCTCAGGCTGGAGTACAGTTGCATGCTCATGGCCGGAGTACAGTTGCATGCTCATGGCCACCCCAGTGTCGACCTACTGGGTTCTGGTGATCCTTCCGCCTCTCACCTTTTGTGCTCAGCCTTTTGTCGTGGCCTCTCGACTCTTGGGACACAGAATTCCTAGATAGGAGCAGACCACACGAGAATTTCCAAGGATCAGACCCATGACTTGACTCTCAAAGGACAACGCCCTTGCAGTCACAGGCGCGGCATGAAAGGCACCACAGGCCGGAATGCAGGTACTAAAACACAGACAGGAGTCGGCAGTGGAGCTCAGCGGGTCTCTGCACCCACCCGCAGGAACACTGAATGCCATTCCTTGTGAGTTTTATGCTCTGAGAAGCTGATGGACCCTGGAGGGCTGGAATGGCAGCCCAAGGCCACAGGAGCATGTGACGTGATTTCCAGGGATGGAGGACGGCCCTCAGGAAAGATAAAAGCAAAAGAGGAAAGTGTTTTTGTGAGTCAATTTATATAATAGTTGCATCCTTGGATAAATGAGTATATTTTAAAGAGTTCTCCCTAAAACCCTCTGGGTTATATGTAAAATGCAGTTATCAGCAGAGATGCAGGCTTTTCTGATATGTAAA
>NW_007047557.1:0-751 GCF_000164805.1 Carlito syrichta
AATTTGAAAAGTGAAATGATAAACATTCTATAAGACAACATATAGAATTAGTTAATTAACTACTTAGGATGAGCAAAAGGTGCTAACACAAGTAATGCTTACCAGAAAAGAAAAGTTCAATAAAGTGAACTATATTAAAATAAATTTTTCACTTTGTATCAAAATTTGCCCTTAGAGAATTGAAATGGAGAGAAGACATTTGAAAAATATATATTTGACAAAGAATTAATACCTAGAATTTATATATGAAAGTCTCACAAATGAATAATAAAACAGAGTGAAAACCTACCGGAAAAGAATAAAAAGGAGAGAGAGAAGAGAGGGAAGAAATGTGTAAGTTCTTAAATGTCATTTTACAAAAAATGTATAACAAATGTTCAATAAATATGCAAAACGTTGCTTAATACTTTTAGTCAATAGAAAAATTCAAATTAAATACAGTATAATTGTAAGACTAAGCCACCAGCATGAGCAAAACTAATATAATTTTAAGTGTGAAAGGAAATGGAGCAATCTAAACTTTAATATTGGAATAATCACTTAGAAATATGTTTGACATTATCTGTTAAAGCTAAGCATATCAAGAGTTCTAGCGCCGGGCTCGGTGGCTCAGCCTGTAATCCCGCGCCTTTGGGAGGCTGAGGTGAGTGGATTGCCCGAGCCCGCGGGTTCGAGACCCGCCTGGGCAGCGAGACCTCATCTCTACAATAAATCAAAAAATCAGCCGGGCGTGGTAGCGCATGCCTGTAAT
>NW_007047558.1:0-656 GCF_000164805.1 Carlito syrichta
CATAAGCAAAGTCAAAAGACAAAGTATAACTTAAGGAAAAATTATATATTCATTTCATTGACACATAATAAATTACAACCAATTTTTAAAAAAACAATTAATTAACAGAAAAACTTTAAAAATGAATGAATAACTCCCAGAAAAAACTTTACAAATGGTTTTCAAATATAGGAAATATATTTGATCACATTCAAAACAAAAGTACAAATTAAAACTATACTGAGTTATTTTTAATTTATCAGATTGGCAACATCTGAGAACTTGGAGAGAGGCTTTGATGGCAAAACAGTAAAGAAAACATGGATACTTCTATGTTGCTTGTGAGCATGCAAATTGGAACAACCTGTAAAGAAGCAATTTGGCAATACCTATTAAAATTACAAATGTGTTAAGTATCATTTGATATGGCAACTCCACTCTCAGGAATTTATCCTACAAATACATTAGCAGATTGCAAAACTGACATATATACATAGTTACTGATTGCAACATTGCTTGTATGGACAGGATTTGAAATTACCTAAATTTCCATCAATACTGAGTTGGCTGTTTATTGTTATATAACCATTCAGTGGATTAATGCACACTATTTTTTTTTTTTTTAATAATTAATCAGTATTTTTATTATAGTTTTGTGGGGTACAGTTAAGGGTTAG
>NW_007047559.1:0-641 GCF_000164805.1 Carlito syrichta
ATCTTAGGGTCATTCTTGACTCGTTTCTTTCCCTCACAGCTTACATCTAAGAAACCAATAAGTTCACTTGACTCTGCCTTCAAAATATATTCTGAATATGACCACTTCTTACCATCTCTTCTGATACAAATGTAGTCTGAACCATCATATGTTTTCAGATTTTACCTGGTTCCACTGCTTCTATTCTGGCTTCAACAGTCTATTGTCCATACAGCAGTTAGTATGATCTTCTAAAGTCACTTTCCTGATCAGAATTGAGTGGCCCGCCATTTCGGTGTAAAAGTCAAAGCCTTTATAATGGTGTACAAAACCCAGCAAGACTTGCCCCATTACTTATTACCTCTTAAATGTGATCTATTGCTACTTTCCTTCTTGCTCAAGTCGCTCCATCCACATTGGCTTCCTTGCCAGGCATGCTTCCATCTAAAGGCTTCTGCACTGGCTAGTTTTATTTTTCTAGATTAGTGTATAGCTAAAATCGTTCACTTTTTTCATATCATCATCATCTTCCCATAAAGGCACACCCTAATCATCATATTCAAAATCACAGCCAGTTTCCCACTTACCCTCCACTCTTTTTTATTTTTATTTTTTTTTTGAGTTGAAGTCTCACTCTGTCGCCCAGACTGGAGTGCAGTGGC
>NW_007047560.1:0-640 GCF_000164805.1 Carlito syrichta
AAAAAAAAATAAAGTTGTTTATTTGTTTTGGGGTTGGATTCTTACTGTTTTGCCCAGGCTGGAGTGCAGTGACACAATCCTGCTGGGCTCAGGCAATCCTTCCACTTCAGCCTTCCAAGTAGCTGGAAGTGAGCCATCACACCCGGCTAATTTTTTGATTTATCGTAGAGACGAGGTCTCACCATGTTGCTCAGGTTGGTCTCGAACTCCTGAGCTCGGGCAATCCTCTTGCCTCCGCCTCCCAAAGTGCAAAAAAGACATTTTTAAGTCCGGTTCAGATCCCCCGATGTTCCTTGCTACGGCGACATCAACCGGGTGTCAGGATGAAGAGCCCATTTTCACGCTAAGCCTGTTTGCCAAAGTTACTGGCAGTGCCTACTCCCTGGTGGCTGCCGTGGCCTCCAGTGGCTGAGGCTGGAGGAACTGCCACTTCTGGAACCCTCCTGTCCTCCTGGCTCTCAAAGACCTTCCAGCAGTCCACTTCCTTCCACACAGCAATAAAACAGCCTTTCTCCACATCGTAAATACACGAAGAGTTCATTAAGTTCAGAAACAGCCATTCGTACAGGGGAGGCAATCCAGAAACTCCCACGTTTAAGACAGACACCTGACAGGGTTTGCTCTCTCTCTCTCTCTCTCT
>NW_007047561.1:0-992 GCF_000164805.1 Carlito syrichta
AGTTTTGAGAAAGAAGCATTTTAAAGTAGCCACTACTAGCAAATAATACATTTCGATGTGCTTTGAAGACCTTCCCTTCAACTAGAATACTGCAATCACAAAACACATCTTGCCTGCGCTGCTCATTCAGTTGTTGCAGGAGGTGAGACTGATGAGAGGAGATCTCCATTCTGAAGAGGAAAAGACATGTGTGGTTACCAAAAACTAAACAGCAATCCTTTTCTTTCTCTTTTTTTAAGAAATGGAGTCTCACTATGTTGCCCAGGCTGGTTTCAAAGTCCTGGCCTCAAGTGATCCTCCCTCCTTGGCCTCCCAAAGCACTGGGATTACAGGCATGAGCCACCACACCAGGCCTATAGCAATTCTTTCCCCTAACATGAGCCAACTAAAATAATGACTAGAAACTTCTATCCTTTTTTCCATTAAAAACACTTCTTGGAGAATACAATATTCAAGACATAGACGATAATAGGTTTTAAGATATCATTTATTCATTTTTTATATTTGAAAATATAATTTATTTTGTAAAGTAAATTAGAAAGAAGAGAGAGGAGATAGTGCTAGAGATAGAGGTAGAGAAAGAGAGAGAGAGAGAGAGAGAGAGAGAGAGAGAGACTGATTGAGATTCACATCCCCAAGATAGGGGAGGGGGCCAAAGCTAAGAAACATAGTGGCAGTAGCTCAGAGAACTATGTGGACACACCAGAGTTTAGCAAAGCAATGGCCTCAAGATATCATTTAACACTATACTATTTTTTAGATTTTTATTTTTTACTTAGATTAGAGGATATACTTTATTTAGAAAGTAAATGAGAGAGATTGAGAGAGAGAGAGAGCAAGAGAGAGGATTTACCTTCCAAGGTAGGGGAGAGGTATAAAGCTTAGGAAAACATGGTGTCGGCCATAGCTCAAAGGACACATGGCCAAACCACAGCTTAGCAAGGCAATGGCCTACTTTTTAGATTTTTTTAAAAATTAGGTTGGGTGTGGTG
>NW_007047562.1:0-745 GCF_000164805.1 Carlito syrichta
AAACAGAACTGTGTCTCAGGATGGACTATATACAGAATTTTTTTTGGCTTTTTTTTTTTTGGTTTATGGCATGCCTTTAAATTTTGTATATTTAAAGGAAAATAACATGAGACACTGATACAAATATGCATGTCTTTTGGGGAAGTTTATTATGTATCATCAACAACAAATTAATAAAATGAGGATTGACTAAGGAACATGATTGCATTTTACCATCTGCATACATGAAAACAGTTAGCAACAACAAAAATGATAATTAAAAATTTACTTTAATACAGCTAGATAAAATATACACTCAAGGTCAAATAAGATTAAAAAGAAATTATACTCAGGTAATAAAGGCAAGAAGCTAAACATATTTTTAAAAGCATAATTTGAGACAAAATATATATACTATATTTTTGTAGTAAATTAATTTTTTGTAAATTATGAATTAAATAAGTCAAAATTTATAATATGCTTTTTTTCTGAATAGGAGAAAGAAGAATGTGATCAAAGAGGTATTAGTATGCTCTAATTCTGAACTGCTGAGTTATTGGCTTACATAACTTTGGAACGCATACAAAATATCATAGTAACAAAATACCAAGATCAATTAGTATAATAAATCACACCAGAATTCATTAGCTCAAAACTACAATAATTTGCTTTTGTTGATATATCCATTGGATCACTTAGTCTTGGCTGAATTTAGCTCTAAATGTCTGTCATGTCTATGTGTATTTCACTAAAATTATCTCTCATA
>NW_007047563.1:0-626 GCF_000164805.1 Carlito syrichta
AGACTTCAGATACTGAAATTAGATCCAGAATATGCAATAGTTTTATTTAAAAATCTTACATAAACAAAAAATGGAATTAAAAACACAAGCAATGAACAGGAGAATATTAAAAGTGACCAGTCAGATTTGAAAAAGAACTAACTGAAACTAACATGAAAAATATGATCAGTGAAATTAAAAGTTTATTAGATGCTATGTAGACCCAAGAAGGTGTTTTCTGCTCATGCTGGACAGATGAGCAAGTTGGTAGGGCATATTTCCTATACTTTATTCAGAGACTCAGAATGACAGAGGCTCTGCCATTTTTAGCTCATGGCTTTTTAGATTTCCCTAAGTGTCATCTTTATTCCAGGTATCAGAGGGGTAAAGAGCAGAGAAGTGCATGTAAGAGGTTTTTTTACAGGCCAGGCCTGGTTTTGGTGCATGTCAATTCTGCTCATGGTCCTGCTGACTAGAATTCAGTCACATGATGCCACACAGAATATACAATGGTGAAGCACGGACAGGATAGCTTCAATTTTTTAAAAATTCTCTCCCATGTATAAAAAACAAAACTAGAGAGATATAGAAATCACTGGAACTTAATCATTATGAAATCCTGAGGAGCAGGCATTATAATGTCTGTC
>NW_007047564.1:0-909 GCF_000164805.1 Carlito syrichta
GGATTAATGTACCACTGAAAAGACACAGAATGGTAAACTGGATAAGAAACCATGACCCAATTATTTTACTGCATCCAGGGGACTCATCTCACTACAAGGGATGCACAGAGACTCAAAGTTAAAGAATGAAAAATGAGTTTCCAGGCAAATAGATCACAAAAGAAGGCAGGAGTTGCAATCTTAATATCAGACAGAACAAATATTAAGCTATCAAAAATTTAAAAAGATGCAAAAGGACACTACATAATGATAAAAGTTTCAATCCATCAACAAGAAATATTCATACTAAACATATATGCACCCAAAGCAGGAGCACCAGCAATTATAAAGCTACTACTGAATGAACTAAAAAAAAAAATACCCCACTAACAGCCCTAGATAGATATTCAGGCAAAAAATCAATAAGGAGATTCGAAACCTAAACTTGACATTCAACCAAATGCACTTAATAGATACCTACAGATTATTCCACACAACCACCACAGAATATACATTTTGCTCACCACCACATAGAATGTACCAAGATTGATCACATCCTTGTCCATAAATCAAGCATAAACAAATTCCATAAGTTTGAAATCTTGCTATGCATATTCTCAGACTACAGTGGAATAAAAATAATATCAACACCAACAACATTTTTTCCAAAACTTACAAAGACATGGACACTAAACAGTATGATGTTGTAAAACTACTTGGTCAATACTGATATCAAACCAGAAATTAAAAGATTCCTGGAAACCAATGAAAATGAAGAAACATCTTATCAAAACTTCTGGATGCCACAAAAACAGTTCTAATAGGGGAATTTATATCTCTATGAGCACACACCAAGAAAATGGAAAGATGACAAGTGGAGAGCCTAACAAATCACCTAAGAGAGCTGGAAAGAGAAGACCACCAAAACCC
>NW_007047565.1:0-625 GCF_000164805.1 Carlito syrichta
AATGTACAACACCCAGAGTGAATCCTAACACAAACTATGGACTTTGGGGGTTTATCAGTTATAATAAATAGACTACTCTGGTGGGGGATATGGATAATGAGGCTCTGCAGAGTTGGGGGAGACAGTACATGGGAAATTTCTATACCTTTCTCTCAGTTTTGCTGTGAACCGACCCGAAACCGCCCTACAGAATAAAGTCTTTGGGAAGGAAAAACCCAGGATGCAAATCGTTTCAATGTATTTGTAAAGTTAAAACTGCTCACACGAAGGATATGCGATTGAGAGGGTATTGAAGCATGTTTTTCAGATTATCTTCCAAATGAGTTGTATAAAATCAACGGGGTAGCCACGGTTGGTTTGAATACTGATCTTACATAAATCAGATTCTCATGTGATCATGGCTCTGCTGCCTGAGCCTTTGCCAGCATCAGGCCCACTGCACTGCCTGTTTCTCCTGCCCACGGGGCTGCCCAGGGCCGCTAATTATATTTCCACCAATATGGTTGGTCCGTACGAAGCTCTGCTTTCTGGAAGTGCCTGCAAGCTCTCTCACAGAACAGGCAGAAGAGAGACCAGGCAGATTTCATTTATTTCCCCGTAGGTCCGATCTGCCCAAAGACAGACC
>NW_007047566.1:0-802 GCF_000164805.1 Carlito syrichta
TTTTACCATATAACAGTTCATACATTCTCTCTTATTAATGGACACCTGAGCTGATTCCAGTTTCTGGTATTTCTGATTTTTTTTTTACCTTCTTTCCAAATATGTTTACTGTACATTGCCAAGCTTTCTGTTCTTTTTAGCTCATTTGTCTGCACTGTTCTTTACCAGAACTTAAATGAGGTATAAGATCTGATGGAGGAGACAGGAGAGGGAAAAAAGGGAGAGAAAACCCTCCCTCCTTAGCTCTGTACATCTCACTGGCACACTAGTCTAAAGCTCAAAGGCTAACACATAGTCATTTTTAAAATTTGTTACATATTTTGAAATTACATTAACATTTATGAAACAATATTTAACTATATTTTATACATTTAATTGTCATACACCTAGTAATGCTAAAAAGCATTCTTATATTTGATATTGCCTTATCAATTAGACATCTTTTTCTGTCTCTAAGATTTCTTAGTAAATATTTCAAACTATGAATGTGCTCACTTGGTGTTTCTATTATATCTCAAAGTTATTATAATTATATTCAAGCATTTTTAAATCGCAGGACAAGAAAAATTCATATTATCTTTATTTTGGCACACTTTTTTCCTAATAATAAACATCCCTCTATATAAATATCATGAAAACTCAAGAATAATTTTTTACATTGTTTGAAAATCTATGATAACATTCTTTTAATTATCACATCTGCTTTCTTACCACATGTGGAAAAAAGAAAATCTCATTACTTAAAAAAAAAACTTGTCAAAGAGCTTCTAGAGATTAAGCATTCACATTTTTGAGGGATAAA
>NW_007047567.1:0-672 GCF_000164805.1 Carlito syrichta
AAAAAAAAACCAGAAAAATAGGATATAAAGTTCATAAACTCTGAGGAATAAAAGATGAAGAGTCAAAAAGGCAATCTTGTCGGGCGTGGTGGTGTAATTCCAACACTTTGGGAGGCAGAGGTAAGGATTGCCTGAGCCCAGGGGTTCGAGACCTGCCTGGGCAATTTGGTGAGACCTTGTCTCTACAGTAAATACATTTTTTAAAAAATCATCTGGGCATGGTGGTGCACGCCTGTGGTTCCAGTCACTTGGAAGGCTGAGGTGAAAGGATCGCCTGAGCCTAGCACGCTGAGGCTTTGGTGAACTGTGATCCTTGCCACGACACTCCAGCCTGGGTGACAGAGTAAGACTCTAACTCAAAAAAAGAAAAGAAAAGACATCTTTCTTGAGGAAGTTTGCCTTCTGCCTTAAGCCACGGGAAAAGCGTTCAGAAAGACAAAGGAGATATGGTGCCATGGGAGGCCCTTGGACTAGCCTGAGTGGGCCTGAAAGCCAGCATTTCATGCTGAGTCGTTGCAGGTTCACACCATGGGACATCTCTCTTCTCATGTCAGGAAGCCATGAGTTTAGGGAACCAGAGTGAGCCATGCTTTAACTCCCAAGCCTCAGTGACACAGATACCAACTCATTATGAAGCCTGGCATGGAGCAGACCCTCAGGACACATCACAAA
>NW_007047568.1:0-1237 GCF_000164805.1 Carlito syrichta
ATGCTAGATTTAAAACACCTGAGGATGCTCAAGCAGTAATAAATTCATATGCAGAAATTAAAAAGAAACACTACTGGAAACTCGAGATCCTTTCTGGTAAAACTTCATGGAAATTTATTTTATTAACAGTTCTTATTGTGGGTAATTATATTTTCTGAGCTTAGCTAGAGTATTTTTTTCCTTACTCTAATATGCATAGAGTAGCATTAAATATAATCAAACAACTCTCCTATTATTGAGAATGTAATGCCTTGAATATGTTTTTTTCATGTGTTCTTACATTCAGCGATCAGACTTTTTGTTTGTTTTTTAAGGTGATCACGAGCAAAGGTATTGGCAGAAAATTCTGGTTGATAGACAGGCCAAACTTAATCAGCCTCGGGAAAAGAAAAGGGGCACTGAAAAGGTAATTAATCCATTTTTGGTTTTGTAGATTAAACTTATTTTGGAGGTTGAATGCCTTTTGAAAGTCAGTGATAGGTAATCATAAAGTAAACTTGGTCTTGCTATTACATAACAAGGATTTACTGGGTATATACTGTGTTTTAGATTGGGAGAGAAAACTTATTTCTCTAGAGTTCAGAATTCATGAAACAATTATTTTTCCCACAAGGGTATGTAAATTTAAGTTTAACTTAGTTTTTCCTTTTTTCCCTCCCCTTTTTAACGAATTATACACTTTAAGCAGTCTTGATTTTTGGCTTCAGTATCTTCCAGTTTGGTGGTAAATGATTACAAAAAGATTATCTTAATGGTAAAAAAAAAAAAAAACAGTGTATATAGTTTATAAAGATAGGAGGCTCCACAGGTTAGATTGAGAGACTTCATACATACTATATGTAGCCATTGCTTTATTCCTCTTTCTCTAGGATAGTCAGCAGGTGAACAAACAGCTCAAATAAATAATTTAAAACAAGCCTCTCTTTCAGTTTTATTTTGTGTCACTTAAAATGATACTGGTAATTTATAAAATAATTGTTGCTTGCCCGGGCTCAGTGGCTCAGCCTGTAATCCCAGCACTTTGGGAGGCTGAGGTGAGTGGACTGCCTGAGCTCACGGATTCAAGACTTGTCCAGACAACTTGGTGAGACTTCATCTACAATAAATCAAAAATTAAGCCGGGCTCGGTGGCTCAGCCTGTAATACCAAGGCTTTGGGAGGCTGAGGTGAGTGGATTGCCTGAGCCCGTGGGTTTGAGACCCGCCTGGACAACTTGGCGAGACCTCATCTCTACAAT
>NW_007047568.1:2587-4909 GCF_000164805.1 Carlito syrichta
CTGATTTTTGATTTATTGTAGAGATGAGGTCTTGCTGCCCAGGCGGGTCTTGAACCCGCGTGCTCAGGCAATCCACTCACCTCAGCCTCCCAAGGGCGCGGGATTACAGGCTGAGTCACCTAGCCCGGCTGATCGTTTATTTTTAATTTTACAAATTTAGAAATATCCCATCTTTGAAAATTAAATTTGAGGCCAGGCTTGGTGGCTCAGCCTGTAATCCCGCACTTTGGGAGGATGAGGTGAGTGGATTGCCTGAGCCTGAGGGTTCAAGACCCGCCCGGGCAGCTTGGCGAGACTTCATCTCTACAATAAATCAAAAAATTATCCGGGCATGGTACTGCGTGGAAGGCTGAGGCAGAAGGATCGTAAGTGCTAACAAAACTTGTTAGAGGAGGAGACCATAATTAGTTTACTTGTTTGCAAATTGACAAAATTTTTTTTTAAGAGACAGGGTCTCAGTGGCCCAGACTAGGGTTCAGTGGCACAATGATAATCCACCGCAGCCTTGGACTCCTGGGCTCAGGCTATCTTCCAGCCTCAGCTTCAGAGCAGCTAGGACTATAGGCACTCGCCACCACACCCAGCTAATTTTTTCTTTTTTTGGGAATCTCACTCTGTCACCCAGACTGGAGTGCAGTGGCACGCTCCCGGTCACCACAGCCTCACCCTGCTGGGCTTCAGCGATCCTTCCGCCTCAGCCTTCCAAGTAGTCGAAACTTCAGGCAGGCACTACCACGCCCAGCTAATTTTTGATTTACTGTAGTAGAGACAAGGTCTCGCTAAGTTGCCCAGGTGGGTCTCCAACCCGCGGGCTCAAGCAGTCCACTCGCCTCAGCCTCCCAAAGTGCTGGGATTACAGGCTGAGCCACCAAGCCTGGTCCACAAATGTTTTTTTAGTGCTTTCTTTCTTTTTTTTTTTTTTTTGAGTTGGAGTCTCACTCTGTCACCCAGACTGGAGTACAGTGGCTGCTCCCAGCCACCGCAGCCTCAACCTGCTGGGCTCCGATGATCCTTCACCTTAGCCTTCCAAGTAGCTGGAACTACAGGCGCACGCTACCACGCCTGGCTAATTTTTTGATTTATTGTAGAGATGCGGTCTCACCAAATTGCCCAGACGGGTCTTGAACCCATGGGCTCAGGCAATTTACTCACCTCAGCCTCCCAAGGTGTGGGATTACAGGCTGAGCCACCGAGCCCGAGTTTGAGTGTTTCTTTATGTTAGCAGCCATTCTTGGAACTAGGGATACAGCTGTGAAGTCCTCAGCTACATGAAGTTTACAGATACACAATATAGGGTAGGTGATGACTTGTGCAGAAAAACAAAGCAAATTAAAGGATGGTGTATGATAGGGTTACATCAGATGAGGCTTTCTGAAAAGATCTCTCTGAAAAGTGAAGTTACAGCCAAGACCTTAGGTAAGTGAGCAAGCAAACCAGGAAGGGCTTTTCAGGCAGAAGCAACAGGAAGTGCAGTGACCTTATGGGAAGATTGTCAGGAATGAGGAGACCAGTGTAACTGGAATATGAGGAGCACCTTAGTAATTAAGGAACTAATGAGCAGAGTTTTAGTGAGTCTACAGAAGGGTGACATAAATATCTTATTGACATGACCATCCGTCACTTCCCCAGGAGTATTATATTTGGTCCATCATTAAGTGAAAATGATAAGAAAATCTTGAGTCTTAATATTCACATTATAGAACAATACTGCAAACAATTTCCTAAGTCCCATTCAGTGTATACAGGATTAAAAAGAGAAAAGTAGGCTGGCACGCTGCCTCATGCTAGTGCTTTGGGAGACTGAAGCAGGAGAATCACTTGAGCCTAGGAGTTCAAGATCAGCCTGGGCAACATAGCAAGAACTCATCTCTCCAAAAATTTTTTAAACTGAGCCAGGCATGGTGGCACGTGCCTGTAGCCAGCTATTTAGGCGGCTAAGGTGGAAGGATCGCCTGGGCGAAGTAGGTCAAGACTGGCAAGGTGTGATCATGCTGCTGCACTCCAGCCTGGGCGAGAGAGCGAGATTCTGACTCAATCGATCAGTCAGTAGAGAAGAGTGAATAGGTGAAGAAAATTTATTTTCTATATATGATATTTTTATATATAACACATAAAACACAGGTAAATTAAATTAATGGCTTCTCACAAAAGGTCAAGAAGATGAAGTTGATCTGCTGAAAGAGGCGTCTCTTACGCATTTGTACTAGCTCCAGTCTTCATAGTGTTCCCCGTCACTTTGAGCAGACTGGTAAGAATAATAACAACTAGCCGGGCTCGGTGACTCAGCCTGTAATCCCGCGCCTTTGGGAGGCTGAGGTGAGT
>NW_007047568.1:6201-7703 GCF_000164805.1 Carlito syrichta
GTAGAGATGAGGTCTTGCCAAGTTGCCCAGGCGGGTCTCGAACCCGCGGACTCAGGCAATTCACTCACCTCGGCCTCTCAAAGCGCTGGGATTACAGGCTAAGCCACCAAGCCCGACCTCTTTTAACTTTTTTCATCAAGGAAACTTTTGGAAAATTGTAGACAATTTTCTTCTGTATTCCTTGTAATTTCATTTGCCTTCTTTAAAAAATACCCAACAAGCCGGGCTCAGTGGCTCAGTCTGTAATCCCAGCACTTTGGGAGGCTAAGGTGAGAGGATTGCCTGAGCCCGCGGGTTCGAGACCCGCCTGGTCAACTTGGCGAGACCTCATCTCTACAATAAATCAAAAATTAGCCTGTACTTCCAGCTACTTGGAAGGCTGAGGCGGAAGGATCACCAGAGCCCAGCAGGTCGAGGCTGCAGTGGCTGGGAACGGCCACTGCACTCCGGTCTGCGCAACAGGGTGAGACTTCAACTCAAAAAAAAAAAAAAAATTAGCCAACGAGCCGGGCTCGGTGGCTCAGCATGTAATCCCGTGCTTTGGGAGGCCGAGCTGAGCGGATTGCCTGAGCCCGCGGGTTCGAGACCCCCTTGGGTAACTTGGCAAGACCTCATCTCTACAATAAATCAAAAAAATTAGCCGGGTGTGGTAGTGCACATCTGTAGTTCCAGCTACTTGGAAGGCTGAGGCGGAAGGATCGCCGGAGCATAGCAGGTCGAGGTTGCGGTGGCCAGGAGCATGCCACTGCCCTCCAGCCTGGGTGACAGTGAGACTCTAACTCAAAAAAAAAAAAAAAAATGACCAACATTTTATGTAAGGGTATAAGAAATGATAAGTAGTCTTAATAGCAGATTTGATTTGTAATTGATTTAACCTAAGCATAATTACTGCATTTGTCTTTTTCTCCCTGTTTTTAACAAATTTTATTCAAGGTAATAGTTGTGAAATTTTTCTAGTCATAATTTTGCTTTGTTTTTAGTTACCCAATACATTCTAATTTCTGATTTCTTTCTCTGTAGTTAATCACCAAAGCTGAAAAGATTAGACTGGAAAAGACTCAACAAGCAAGTAAACACATTAGATTTTCTGAATATGATTGACAAAAGAGTTCACCTCTTAATGCTTCACTGGATACCTAGCTGTTCTTAGGAAATTCACTTTTGTCATGATAGTACTGCAAAATGAATGTTTTTTTAAAACTTACATTTATTAAAAGAATTACCTTTGTTCTTCAACTTGTAAATAAGACTTTTTTCCTAAAGATAAGTACATTGAGCCGGGCTTGGTGGCTCAGCCTATAATCCCGCGCCTTTGGTAGGCTGGGGTAAGTGGATTGCCTGAGTCCGCGGGTTCGAGACCCGCCTGGGCAGCAAGACCTCATCTCTACAATAAATCAAAAAGTCAGCCAGGTGTGGTAGAGCATGCCTGTAATTCCGGCTACTTGGAAGGCTGAAGCGGAAGGATCGCCGGAGCCCAGCAGGTTGAGGCTGGGGTGGCCGGG
>NW_007047568.1:7784-14876 GCF_000164805.1 Carlito syrichta
TCGTCGAGGCTGCAGTGGCCGGAAGCAGCCACTGTACTCCAGTCTGGGAGACAGAGTGAGACTCCAACTCAAAAAAAAAAAAAAAAGATAAGTACATTGTATACCACAATTTTTCATTAAACACTTTGTTAAAATTATATCATATGTCAACCTTAAGTGATTTAGTAAATAAATGTGTTTTGAACATTATTTTGAAATGTGTTAATTTTGTTGTTTTTATATTGCAAAACACTACATAATTGCAAAAAATAACACCACGTGAATATAAAGTTTGGAACAGTGTTTATCAATGAACTCTCACTGTACTTATTGTTTAACTACTTGCTTTTTCCATTCCGAATACCCAGATATCTTTTCAGGTTGATCTATACAGACGTGCAGCATTTCCTTCTGTTTCTTGCACTTTGCCTATGAACTTGCATTGGACAACAGACATATGAACTGCTTTTTGTTTTGTGTTGTCGTTGTTGTTGGGTTTTTTGAGTTGGAGTCTCACTCTGTCGCCCAGACTGGAGTGCAGCGGCCGCTCCCGGCCAACCACCACAGCCTCGACCTGCTGGGCTCTAGCGATCTTTGAGCCTCAGCCTTCCAAGTGGCGGAACTACAGGCGCGCACTACCACGCCCGGCTAATTTTTTTGATTTATTGTAGAGATGAGGTCTCGCCAAGTTGCCCGGGCTAGTCTCAAACCCGTGGGCTCAGGCAGTCCACTCGCCTCGGCCTCCCAAAGTGCTGGGATTACAGGCTGAGCCACTGAGCCCGGCCCATATGACCTGTTTCCAGTTAAAATGTTAAACTTTAAAAGAACTGGGTTTATTTTTCATTAATCAAGTTAAACATTTTATTTTGGTTGTACAAAATGAGATGGACCAAATGCTATGAATACGGGGTAGAGGGCAGAATCTAGCAATCCACCTCAGGCAGCCATTAGGTCTTCAGAGGACCGGAACAGAACTGACCTCACAGGGTCTCTTCAGGACTGGCATTTTAATCTTCTGTCAGAATTTCAAGAAAGTGCTCTGGAAAGGTCAGGCTCATTTCCTTGGGCTATAAACCCAATCCAGGTTCCATCAACTTTGTCCAGAAATGGGGACCAATTTGGCTCCTTCGTGAATTGTGAGAGGCCTACAATCAGAAATCTGTTCCCTTCTGTGAGCCAGAGATTTAAGGAGGTTAACTGTCTCACCGGTTAGGGTGACAGCAGCTAATTTTTACCAAAAATAAGTACCCTGCAAGTTGCCCTTCACTGCCTCCATGAAGTTTTTCTCTCTCCATGAAGGAAAGCTAGCATACACACTTTCGTGGAGGAGAAAGAGAATATATCAACAGTTGCTAAGTCCTAGTAGGAGGACTGTGACTAAAGATGTTCCATTAGTAGATGCAGAATAATCAGAAGTATGTGAAGGCTTCAAGAACTCAGCTGATCACAGGAACATTTTTTTTTTTTTTAAGTAGTAGTCTCACTCTGTCACCCAGGCTGGGGTACAGTGTCACGTTCCTAGCCACAGCCTTGACCTGTTGGGCTCAGGCGATCCTTCCACCTCAGTCTTCCAAGTAGCTGGAACTACAGGCACACACCACCACACCTGCTTAATTTTTTTATTTATGGTAGAGATGGGGGTCTCACCAAGTTTCCCAGGCTGGGCTCAGGCAATTCTCTCACCTCAGCCTCCCAAAGTGCTGGGATTATAGGCGTGAGCCACCACGCCCACCCTAGGAACATCTTAAGGCATCATGGAAGTGTGACCAAGTGAAATTTCAGAATTTTATTTTTAGCAGTGTCTGGTTTTTTTCTTTTTTTTTTTTACAGATGGAATCTCATTCTTTTGCCCATGCTGGAATGCAGTGGCACATCATAGCTCACTGCAGCCTTACTGTACCACACTTGGCTAATTTTTTATTTGAATGAATCACATCCTCTGAGTAATTTCTAAAAAAAGCATTTTATTAGCAAGTATTTGTTGTATATCTACGTCTGGACATTGTAGCACGTGGGAGACATTAGTGAACAAAGATTTCTCTCTCAAAGAGCTTATATTCTGGTAGTAGATATAGATAATAAATAAGTAAATTGCATAGCTTGTTAGAAATTAACAAGTTCTGATGATAAAAGAGGGCTCAGCCCTGTTCATTTATTTTTATTTTTTACTTTTATATTTTTTTGAGTTGTAGTGCAGTGGCTGCTCTCGGCCACGGCAGCCTCGACCTGCTGGGCTCCACGATCCTTCCGCCTCAACCTTCCAAGTAGCTGGAACTACAGGCGCGCACTACCACGTCTAGCTAATTTTTTGATTTATTGTAGAGAGAGGTCTTGCCAAGTTGCCCAGGTGGGACTCGAACCCACGGGCTCAGGCAATCCACTCACCTCAGCCTCCCAAAGGCGTAGGATTACAGGCTGAGCCACCGAGCCCGGCTCTTTTATTTATTTTTTATTTTTTTTAAGTTTTTATGTTTTTTAGAGACAGTCTCACTCTATAGACTAGGCTGGACTTCAGTGGTGCAATCACAACTCACAGTAACCTGGAACTTCTAGGCTCAATCCCGATACCATAGGCCCCCCAGTAGCTATGACTAAAGCAAAGCCAACACACTCCAGTCATTTTTTTTTTTTAAATAGAAATAGGATCTTGCTATGTTGCCAAGACTGGTCTTGAACTCCTGGCTTCACGTGATCGTCCCGCCTTGGCCTCCCAAAGAACTAGGATTACCAGCATGAGCCCCCATTCCTGGTCCATTTATTTATTCTTTAATTCATGTAATTAAAAGAATGTTTCCTTAGCCCCCACTATATATCAGATACTGACACTTTACATGTTAGAAAAATTTACACGTGGCTGGGCTCGGTGGCTCAGCCTGTAATCCCAGCGCTTTGGGAGGCCGAAGTGAGTGGATTGCCTAAGCCCGTGGGTTCAAGACCTACACAGGCAACTTGGCGAGACCTCGTCTCTACAATAAATCAAAAAATTAGCCAGGCGTGGTAGCACGCGCCTGTAGTTCCGGCTACTTGGAAGGCAAAGGTGGAAGGATCGCCAGAGCCCAGCAGGTCGAGGCTGTGGTGGCCGGGAGCGGCCACTGCACTCCTCCAGTCTGGGCGACAGAGTGAGACTCCAACACAAAAAAAAAAAAAGAAAAAAGAAAAATTTATACATTAGAGACACAAAGCAAAGAAAAGGTCTTTGCCCTTGAATTGACAGTCTTCTGGTGAAGACAGGCAAATAAAAGCAGTGTAATTGTGATACAATGTAAGAAGTATAACCAAAGTCACTCCAGATGATATGAGATGTGTTCGGAAAGCAAAGCATATTTCTATATGATCTTTCAAAATCCCTGTAAATCTATGAGCCATTGGGAAAACAGATACCCTTCTTATCCAGCACAAAATGTAGTAATTGCTTAATAAATGTTTATTTAATTGAATTAAATTGAAAGTGTGCTTCAAGATATTCCCCAAGTGTGGATGTTAGCATTTAATTGCATTAAGGGTATATATATTTCTTGTTTGTTTGTTTGTGTTGGAGTCACCCAGACTGGAGTGCAGTGGCTGCTCCCAGCCACTGCAGCCTTGACCTACTGGGCTCCAGCGATCCTTCCACCTCAGCCTTCCAAATAGCTGGAACTACAGGCGCGCGCTACCACGCCCGGCTAATTTTTATTTATTGTAGAGATGAGGTCTTGCCAAGTTGCCTAGGCGGGTCTCGAACCCGCGGGATCAGGCAATCCAACTCACCTCAGCCTCCCAAAGGCGTGGAATTATATAGGCTGAGACACCAAGCCCGGCTATATATATTTTTTTAAGTTGCCAATTCTCAGGATTCACATTCTTTTATTTTATTTATTTATTTTTTTAAATTTTTATTATTTTTTTTTTGAGTCGGAGTCTCACTCTGTCGCCCAGACTGGAGTGCAGTGGCCGCTCCCGGCCACCGCAGCCTCGACCTGCTGGGCTCCAGCGATCCTTCCGCCTCAGCCTTCCCAGTAGCCGGAATTACACGCATGCGCTACCACGCCCGGCGGATTTTTTGATTTATTGTAGAGATGAGGTCTCACCTGCCCAGGTGGGTCTCGAACCCTCGGGCTCAGGCAATCCACTCACCTCAGCCTCCCAGAGCGCGGGATTACAGGCTGAGCCACCGAGCCCAGTTTAGATATTCTTTTTGTTTTTATCTGACTACTAGAAAATTTTAAATTACACACATAGCTCACATTATGTATGTATTTGATTGGACAGTGCTGATTTGGGGGACTCGGGATGCATCCGGAATCAGTGGCACTGTTTACTGCAGTAGCTTACGTAGACTCACTGTGAAAATACTAAAAGCTTATATCTCTACAAAAGGATGCCCAGGTTTCTTTTCTGCACTTCCTGAGACTTTTTTTTCTTTCTTTAAATCAGGGTCTCACTCTGTGCCCCAGCTGAGTGCAGTGACACAATCATAATGCACCGTAGCCTCAACATCTGGGCTCAAGCGATTCTCCCACCTCAGTCTCCTAGACCTTTCAATAGTGGGAGTTTTTTAGAGAGAGACTGACTGATTACTGTGCAAATAACAAAGAAACAATGTTCCCAGGCTCAAGCACTCTTTTTTTTGAGTTGGAGTCTCACTCTGTCGCTCAGACTGGAGTGCAGTGGCCACTCCCAGCCACCGCAGGCTCAACCTGCTGGGCTCCGGCGATCCTTTCGCCTCAGCCTTCCAAGTAGCTGGAACTACAGGCATGCGCTACCACACCCGGCTAATTTTTTAATTATTGTAGAGAGGTGGGCTCGCCAAGTTGCCCAGGCAGGTCTCGAACCCGCGGGCTCAGGCAATTCACTCACCTCAGCCTCCCAAGGTGCAGGATTACAGGCTGAGCCACCAAGCCCAGCGGCTCAAACACTCTTAGTTAGAAAGTCCTGCTTGAGACACAGTGACTCAGCAGCTGAAAAAAAGTGAAAAAGATAAAGATTGTGATAGGCTGATAAGAATCAGTCTACAGAAATTTTTCAAATTTCAGACTCTGGAGTTTGCCCTGTACGCAACAAAGAAACAATACAATGAAATATCAGCTTAATAAAACTAACATCCAAATGTTAACTATTTGAATTGAAAAAAGAAGAAAAGGTAACTGTGGAATGAGATGGAGGTGAGCATGGTAGCTCACACCTGTAATCCCAGCACTTTGGGAGGCCGAGGCAGTAGCTTGAGCTCAGGCGTTGGAGACCAGCCTAGGCAACACAGCAAGACCTAGTCTCTACAACAAATCAAAAAATTAGCCAGGTTGTGGTAAGCTGTCATCATGCCACTGCACTCTAGCCTGGATAACAGAGTGAGATCCAGACTCAAAAAAATAAATTTACCTTAATGAGTTGCTCATTCCAAGGAGTGGGTGGATGCAGCATAGCTCACAAACAGCAAGTCAGTTAGTTATTCCCTGCTAATTATTGTCAAATTTTTCTACCTGGAACCTAGAGTAAGAAATAAGGTTTAGGCCGGGCTCGGTGGCTCAGCCTGTAATACCAGCACTTTGGGAGGCCGAGGTGAGTGAATTGCCTGAGCCCACGGGTTCAAGACCCACCTGGGCAACTTGATGAGACCTCATCTCTACAGTAAATCAAAAATTAGCCGGGCGTGGTAGCGTGCGCCTGTAGTTCCGGCTGCTTGGAAGGCTGAGGTGGAAGGATCGCCGGAGCCCAGCAGGTCGAGGCTGCGGTGTCTGGGAGCAGCCACTGCACTCCAGTCTGGGCGACAGAGTGAGATGCCAACTAAAAAAAAAAAAAGAAAGAAAGAAGATTTAGCCAGGCATGGTGGCTCACACCTTAATCCAGCACTTTGGGAGGAGAGGTGAGAAAATGACTTGAGCCCAGAGGTTCGAGACAAGCCTGGGCAACTTGACGAGACCTTGTCTCTACAATAAATCAAAAAATTAGCCGGGATTGGTGGTGCACGCCTATATTTCCAGTTACTTGGAAAGCTGTCAGAAGTATCACTTGGGCCCAGCAGGTCGAGGCTTCCCCCAGGGAAGATGCACAGAATAGACCCATAGCCCATGATTCGTGCTTTGTATAAACAGTATCATACATTTATATGTTCTTTGGTGTCCTTGGTTCACTCATTCCAGCATGGTTTATAAAATAAAAAACCTTAACACAGCAAAAAGGGACAAATCATTTACATTATAGTACACTTATACAATGGAATACAGTACTTGGCAGCGGTTAAATCAGAAGTGGAGAAAAGGCCGGGTGCAGTGGCTCACACCTGTAATCCCAGCACTTTGGGAGGCTGAGGCAGGAAGGTCATTTGAGGCCAGGAATTCCAGACCAGACTAGGCAACATGGCAAGACCTCATCTCTACAACAAATAAAATAAATTATCCAAGTGTGGCCGCATACACGTATAGTACCAATTACTCAGGAGATTGAGGCAGAAGGATCGCCTGAGCCCAGGAGGTCAAGACTGTGGTGAGCCATGATCCTGCCAATACACTCCTGCCTGGGTGACAGAATGAGAGCCTGAAATTTTTTTAAAAAGTGAAGAAAAACTGTTACAAGTCATATAATATTACTCTATCTGGGTAAACATATTAAAGAGTATATATTTCTATTTGTTTTTCTTTTGAATCAGGATCTCTGTCACCCATTCTGGAGAACAGTGGCATAGTCACGGCTCACAGCAGCAGCTTCCACCTCCTGGACTCAGAGAATCCTTCCACCTCAGTCTCCAGAGCAGCAAGGACTACAGGTGTGGGCACTATAACCAGTCAATTTTTTTTTTTTTTTGAGTCAGAGTCTCGCTGTGTTGCCCAGGCTGGAATGCAGTGGCATGGTCACGGCCACCACAGACTTGACCTGCTGAGCTCAAGTGATCCTTCTGCCTCAGCCTTCCAAGTAGCTGGAATTTATGATTTATTGTAGAGACGAGGTCTTGTCAAGTTGCACAGACTTGACTTGAACCCCTGGGCTCAGGCACTCCTCTCGCCTCAGTCTCTCAAAGTTCTGGGATTACAAGCATGGGCCACCATGCCCAGCTTATTTAGTGCATTTTAAATAGACAAATAGAGCCGGGCTCGGTGGCTCAGCCTGTAATCCTGCACCTTTGGGAGGCTGAGGTGAATG
>NW_007047568.1:14896-15663 GCF_000164805.1 Carlito syrichta
GTTCCAGCTACTTGGAAGGCTGAGGCGGAAGGATCGCCGGAGCCCAGCAGGTCGAGGCTGCGGTGGCCGGGAGCGGCCACTGCACTCCAGTCTGGGCGACAGAGTGAGACTCCAACTCAAAAACAAAACAAAACATAAATAGACAAATAGAAATTTGAGGAATCCTTCAAATACAATCTTTATGTTTAACATGAAAGCCATTGTTGACGATTGTGCAATAAAATATTGGCCCTTGAACTTAAGTCACTGTTGAAAAGTCTCTGAAAACCCTAGGAGGGACTGGCCACCCACTAAAATTGTTGGCTTAAGCTTTGAATCAGCCCATTTTCACAGTCATTTTCAAGCTCTTAAAATAAAATTGGACTGATAATTGGTATGCATATCTATTACTCAGGAAATCCAGTTTTAAAAAGGGAATGGAAAAAACAAACAGAAAAGAATGTTTGGGTACTTTAATTGCTATTGCTAAGGAAACCAACTCTATTTGCTCTCTCTAGATTTAAAAAGAAAAAGTTAAAAAGGTTGATAAATAGTAAGGGAAAAGAACTAAATGAAGGAATAAAGATATACTTTAAAATATCTCAAGTACTAATAAAATAATCTTACTTTCCTTAATATATTTAAATTACTTAACACACAAAGGGTATCTACATAATGAACATTTGTATACCTAACCCTGAATTGTACCCCACATCTTTAAAATGAAAAATTTTTATTTTTTTTTTTGAGTTGGAGTCTCACTCTGTCACCCAGACTGGAGTGCAGTG
>NW_007047568.1:15746-15982 GCF_000164805.1 Carlito syrichta
TCGACCCGTGGGCTCAGGCAATCCACTCACCTCAGCCTCCCAAAGGCGCGGGATTACAGGCTGAGCCACCGAGCCCGGTTTAAAATGAAAATTTTTAAAAGATTATATTCCTACAATAAAGTAAGCTGGAGAAAAGAAAAATAAATAAATTTTAAAAATAAAATGGTCGGGCTCGGTGGCTCAGCCTGTAATCCCGCGCCTTTGGGAGGCTGGGGTGAGTGGATTGCCTGAGCCCG
>NW_007047568.1:16002-20257 GCF_000164805.1 Carlito syrichta
AGCAGGCAAGGCTGCGGTGGCCGGAAGCGGCCACTGCACTCCAGGCTGGGCGACAGAGTGAGACTCCAACTCAAAAATAAAATAAAATAAAATAAAATGAATTTTACAAAATTAAAAAAATTACTTAACACAAATTCATTGTGGGGGAAAAATTATATAATACATAAGAAACAAAAAGAAAAGAAAGTCACCAAAATTCTATACAGACAATTACAGTGTTTCATAACTTCCTTTGTTTACTGAATAGTATGCTGCAAAGATTTTTCTCTCAAAAAACAGTATAGGCCGGGTTCAGTGGCTCAGCCTGTAATCCCAGCACTTTGGGAATCTGAGGTGAGTGGATTACCTGAGCCTGCGAGTTCAAGACCAGCCTGGACAACTTGGCAAGACTTTGTTTCTACGATAAATCAAAAATCAGCCGGGTGTGATAGCATGTGCCTGTAGGTCCGGCTACTGGGAAGGTTGAGGTGGAAGGATTGCCAGAGCCCAGCAGGTCAAGGCTGCGGTGGCCAGGAGCATGCCACTGCACTCCAGTGTGGGCGACAGAGTAACTCCAACTCAAAAACAAAAACAAAAAAGCCAGTACATATCCTCTCCAAGGCTGAATGTGGTAGCTCACATCTGCAATCCCAGCACTTTGGGAAGCCAAGGCAGGTAGATTGCTTGAGACCAGGACTTCAAGACCAGCCTAGGCAATATAGTGAAACTTCACATTTACAAAAACTCAAAAAAAAAAAAATCAACTGGGTGTAGTGGCACGTGCCAGTAGTCCCAGCTACTCAGGAGGCTGAGGCATAAGGATTGCCAAAACCCAGGAGGTCGAAGCTTCGCAGAGCCGTTATCATGCCACTGCACTCCAGCCTGGGTGACAAAGTGAGACCCTGACTCAAACCCTCCCCCCCCAAAAAAAAAAACTCCTCTTCAAGTCAGGTTTTTCATCTGTAAAATAGAGATAATAACCATCTTGCACATGCTTGGCAGATAGAAATCGTTTGTCAGTTGTTCACTCGCTGTGTATCTCTCTCTGAAATAGCATTGTTATTTTACTTATTTGTTTATTTTTTGAGTTTACTTATTTGTTTATTTTTTGAGTCTGTTGCCCAGGCTGGAGAGCAGTAGCACAATCACGATTTGCCACAGCCTCGACCTCCTGGGCTCAGAGGATCCTTCTACTTCAGTCTTCTGAGTTGCTGAGACTACAGGTGCCCACCACCACATCTGACTAATTTTCTATTTTTTTGTAGAGACAGGGTCTCACTATGTAACCCAGGCTAGTCTCAAACTCCTGGGTTCAAGTGTTCCTCCTGCCTTGGCCTCTTAAAGTGCTAGGATTATAGACATGAGTCACCGCACCCAGACTGTTATTTTATTTCTTATTTACTTATGTATTTTTGAGTTTGACACTTACTCTGTTGCCCAGGCTGTAGTGCAGTGGCACACTCACAGTCACTCCAGCATTGACCTGCTGGGCTCTGGCAATCCTTCCATCTCAGTCTTCCAAGTAACCAGAACTACAGGCACACGCTACCTCACCCAGTTAATTTTTGATTTATTGTAGAGACGAGGTCTTGCCAAGTTGCCTGGGCTGGTCTTGAACCTGCGGGCTCAGGCAATCCACTTGAACTGAGTGCTGGGTACAGGCTGAGCCACTGAGCCCTGCCAGGGCTGTTATTTTATTTTATTTTATTTTATTTTTTTGAGTTGGAGTCTCACTCTGTCGCCCAGACTGGAGTGCAGTGGCTGCTCCCGGCCACCGCAGCCTCGACCTGCTGGGCTCTGGCGATCCTTCCGCCTCAGCCTTCCAAGTAGCCGGAATTACAGGCATGCGCTACCACACCCGGCTGATTTTTTTATTTATTGTAGAGATGAGGTCTCGCTGCCCAGGTGGGTCTCGAACCCGCGGGCTCAGGCAATCCACTCACCTCAGCCTCCCAAAGGCGCGGGATTACAGGCTGAGCCACCGAGCCCGGCTATGTTATTTTAAATAGCTGTTTAGTATGCCATTATATGTAACCACCACAATTTATGAATTCATCCATTATTGCTTGACATTGCATCTCCCATTTTTAAATTATTATAAGTATTTGTGTGCTTAGGATAAATTCCTAGAAGTGCTCACAGCAGGTAGGTGGTGGAGCATAGTGGAGAATGCCCTAGAATTCCTAGACAATGGCCTGCTCACCCTCCCTAAGCTTTTCTCCCCTCCTTCACACAGATGATATGGTTTGTGCTGTGGACGTCAAGTACCTACTTACTTCCTTGATCATGATTGACTAGACAAGAGCCAAAGACAAATGCATGTAAACTGGACCCAGAGGAAGCCAAGAGTCCCGTCCAGTAGGCGTTCCCTGAAGCTACGTCTTCTCTCCTGAATGACAGGCCTTTCATAAACCAGCTGAGCTCTTGTGGGTCTCCAAACAAAGCCACACTGGGGGCTTGACTGAATGGCTGATGAGATGACATCTGTGTCATACGCTGAAGTAATCTGGGCATGTTTTTCTCTTACACTCCAAAAAACATCCCCTTCCACCTTCAAAATGAAGTAGGAGAAACTTGAGCCAGGCGTGGTGTCTCACACCTGTAATCCCAGCACTTTGGGAGGTAGAGGTGAGAGAATTGCCTGAGTGAGGGGTTTGAAATCAGCCTGGGCAACTTGGTGAGACCTCGTCTCTATAATAAATTAAAAAATTGGCCAGGCTTGGTGGCATGCGCCTGTAGTTCCAGCTACTTGGAAGGCTGAGATGGAAGAATTGCCTGACCCCAGCAGATTGAGGCTGTGGTGGCTGTGAGCGTGCAGCCTAGGCTGTGAGTGTGCAGCCTGCGTGACTGCTACTCAAAAAAAAAAAAGAGAGAGAGAGAAGAAATAGAAACTCTCTGGAAAGAAAGCCTTATTAGACATCATAAATTTTAGTAAGGCATCATAAGTTTTTTCCAACTCAAGCTGTCTGCTATTCTCCTGAGCACCAGCTGAACTGTTGATCTCTCTCCATGCTAGCATGAACACTCATACGTACTGTTTCTTCCTAATTGTGAGTGCGATAATCTGGTTAAAAGCACTGCCTTTCTAAGAATTAGCTGTCTGCAAGCTTCTGATCACATCATGCTTTTTACTTGCATTCCTCACTGATCTTACCCAGAATTCTAGTCCTCAGATCTGTTCTTTACTTTTGTGGACATTATCTTTGTTTTTACTGCTCTGGCATTAGTCTCAACTTTAATGTCCCATATTTTCTTTTTTTTTTTTTGCGTTGGAGTCTCTCTCTGTCACCCAGGCTGGAGGGCAGTGGCATGCTTCTGGCCACTGCAGCCTCGACCTGCTGGGCTCCGGCGATCCTCCCGCCTCAGCCTTCTGAGTAGCTGGAACTACAGGTGCACGCTACCATGCCCAGTTAATTTTTTGATTTATTGTAGAGACGAGGTCTCGCCAAGTTGCCCAGGTGGGTCTTGAACCCGCGGCCTCAGGCAATCCACTCGCCTCAGCCTCCCAAAGGCGCGGGATTACAGGCTGAGCCACCGAGCCCGGCTCCATATTTTCAAATTGTGAGATTACTTTTTTTTAATGAGATGGGGTCTCACTATTTTGCCCAGGTTGGTCTTGAACTCTTAGGTTCAAGGCCTCAGTCTCCCAAGTAACTCAGATTACAGGCAGAGATGACACCTCTCCACTGATTACTTTTAAAGAAGAAAAGGTAACCTTAATTAATGTCAATAAATAAATAAATTTACCAGCTTAACAGTGGACTGTATTCTCTGTTACACATTTTATCCTTGCCAACCAAAAACTAACAAGCTTGGTATTCCAGGCAGCCTGGAAGTCATCTCCCTGTTCATATTTGATTATTGATTATTATTAATGTATATATAGTGTACTTAATTCTATATAATATATAGTAGATATTCATTTCTTTTCAATTATAAAAGAAATATGATTACTTATAAAAGCAAACTGAAGAACAGAATGATGCCACTTATATAAAACAATTATATACATATACATACAGAAAAATGTGAATATACATATAAAAATCTGGACAAATAAATCAAACTATTAACAATGGTTATTCTGCGGAGTGGGATGGAATTGAGGGTGAGTTTTAACTTTTCACTTTATATAGACAGTTCTGTATTAATTAATAATTAAAGCTAATACTCCAAGGTACTTACTGGGCTAAGGTGATGTTACAAGCCCTATACGTTTTTTTTTGTTTTTTTGTTTTTTTTGAGTCGGAGTCTCACTCTGTCGCCCAGACTGGAG
>NW_007047568.1:20562-22848 GCF_000164805.1 Carlito syrichta
TAGCCGGAATTACAGGCATGCGCTACCACGCCCGGCTGATTCTTTGATTTATTGTAGAGATGAGGTCTCGCTGCCCAGGCGGGTCTCGAACCCTCAGGCTCAGGCAATCCACTCACCTCAGCCTCTCAAAGGCGCGGGATTACAGGCTGAGCCACCGAGCCCGGCTCTATTTTTTTTTTTTTCCTCTATTCACTTTTCTTATCCTATGGTTTCAGTTCCTCTTATTTAGTTATTTGTTTCTCATTTTCCTTATTTTATTTGAGTTCTGATGTTTCATTATAAAACAGTTTTCTTTGAGAACCAATAAAGGAAACAAGCAAAAAACTCATGGTCTCAAATCTATATAGAAAACCAATTTAGAAAACTTCTTTGATATCTATAATATTGGGTCAGAATACACACACAAACAAACACCCACACTTGAATCAGAGTGACTCTGTCACTCAGTCTGGAGTGCTATAGCCCAATCCTGACTTGCTGTAGTCTTGACCTCCTGGACTCAGATGACCTTTCTATCTCAGCCTCCCTAGTAGCTGGGACTACAGGCACATGCTGCCACTCCTGGCTAGTCTTTTGGTTTTTTGTAGAGACGAGGTCTCAGCAGGTTGCTCAGGCTGGTCTTGAACTCCTGGGCTCAATCATTCCTCCCACCTTGGCCTCTCAAAGTGCTGGGATTGCAGGCATAAGACACCATGCCCGACCCTAGGTTCAACATTTGCACTAATGGTTCCAAAATTCTGGATTATTTCTGAGAAGAGAGGGCTGCACCAGGAATAATAATACATTCAAAACTTTCATGTGCAGTAAAGGCACATGAGCATCATCTAGTGAATATTCCACAAGTTACAGACTGGAAACAGAGACCTAGAGATGTTTGATTACTTGTCCCAAGTCACAGGCCAATGAGGGCTGCTGGTGGAGTCGTCCCAGGTGCTGGGTTAGGTGTTGAAGCTAACGGCAAGGAACAACCTCACTAATGCATTTATCCTGGGAACAAATGCCTCAGGAATATTCCTCATCGGAAAAAGCTACTATTTAAGTCTGACAGAGCCAATTTTCTCACCATTATTAGAAGCGGTCCCTGTTCCTTCAGTTGGATACCAACGTGCATGGGGATTGGATGTCCACGCTCAGGGAAAAGCGTTAAAATGTTAATTTTCTAAGCCAGGCTCAGTGGCTCAGTCTGTAATCCCAGCACTTTGGGAAGCTGAGGTGAATGGATTGCCTGAGCCCGCGGGTTCGAGACCTGCCTGGGCAACTTGGCGAGACCTCATCTCTACAATAAATTAAAAATCAGCCGGGCGTGGTAGTGCGTGCCTGTAGTTCCAGCTCCTTGGAAGACTGAGGCGGAAGGATCGCCGGAGACCAGCAGGTCGAGGTTGAGGTAGCCGGGAGCGGCCACTACACTCCAGTCTGGGTGACAGAGTGAGACTCCAACTCAAAAAAAAAAAAATGTTAATTTTCTTTTTTCTTTTCTTTCTTTCTTTTTTTTGAGTTGGAGTCTCATTCTTTCACCCAGACTAGAGTTCAGTGCCATGCTCCCAGCCACCGCAGCCTCGACCTGCTCGGCTCCGGCGATCCCTCCACCTCAGCCTTCCAAGTGACCGGAACTATAGGCGCGCACCACCACGCCTGACTAATTTTTGATTTATTGAGAGACAGGGTCTCACCAAGTTGCCCGGGTGGGTATCAAACCCGCGGGCTCAGGCAATCCACTCACCTCGGCCTCCCACAGTGCTGGGATTACAGGCTGAGCCACCGAGCCCGGCCTACTATTTTAATTAACTAGACTGTCTCACACCAATAAATTATCATACTCTCTCTCTTTCCTTCCCTCTCTTCCCTTTTCCTCACTTCTTTTTCTCCTTTTCTCCCCTCTCTCTTTTCCATGCCGGTAAGATTTGCTGTTTAAATGAAATGTACGCACCTTGTCACTCTGCCATTGTTGCTGGGCCCATAGGACCACAAGAAGAGTTGGAATTATTGGGACAGAGAGGAAAATACAAGACCCACACGCAGCCCCAAGGGAGGAAACTCCCTAGTGATTTCCCCTGGTTTAAATTAAGTGTGAAATCCTTACACTTCTTTTCTTAGCATCCCAATTACTTACTCTCCCAAACCTCTGTCCTCATTTCTTGACACTTAACAGTTTGGGCCAAAACATTAGTCCGACCCTTAAACGTGTTGAACTAAATCCATGGGTTCTGTTTTTCAGTACTTTATTTGTTTTCTTTTTTTTTTTTTTTCAGTTGGAGTCTCACTCTGTCGCCCAGACTGGAGTGCAGT
>NW_007047568.1:22868-23317 GCF_000164805.1 Carlito syrichta
GCCCAGGCGGGTCTCGAACCCACGGGCTCAGGCAGTCCACTCACCTCAGCTTCCCAAAGGTGCAGGATTACAGGCTGAGCCACCGAGCCTGGCTTGTTTTTCAGTACTTTGCTCTCTCTGGCTCTTGACAGGTTTGGAAAGGTTTCACTCTGAAATCATCATTTCCTCGGCTATCAAGCCTTGGCCAACTTCCTGCTCTGATTTGCTACCCATCAATTCTGTTCTTGATTTAAATTCACCATGGTATCCCTGAGTTATGTGGACCCCAGAGTGAACAATTATAGCTCAATTAGAGACGTATTCTTTTTTTTTTTTTTTTTTTTTTGAGTTGGAGTCTCATTCGGTCGCCCAGACTGTAGTGCAGTGGCCACTCCCGGCCACCGCAGCCTCAACCTGCTGGGCTCCAGCGATCCTTCCGCCTCAGCCTTCCGAGTAGCTGGAATTACAGG
>NW_007047568.1:23597-25830 GCF_000164805.1 Carlito syrichta
GCCGGGAGCGGCCACTGCACTCCAGTCTGGGTAACAGAGTGAGACTCCGACTCAAAAAAAGAAAAATTTTGAGCTCGAAGTTTGTACTTGACAGTACAGCATCATATTTCCTCTTTTATTTGATATCTTTGGCATATTTAAAATATCAAAAAATTTTAGAGCTATTTTCAGTTTTGTGACTGCTCCAGTTAAACACTTAAAGATGAGGAAATGTGAAAATAGGTGCAGTTGCCTTAAGTAAAGCTGACAGCGTATATAAAAATTTAGCGGGGAAGGACTTCACTGGCTTGACTAGGATTAAGTGGTACAGTCATTATAGATCATGCAAGTGTAGTAGGTTCAGAACTGTAGTTCAGGGGATTGGCAGTAGTGGGAAACTGCCAGGGGAAGGGACCACGCTTCATCCATAAGCGTATCTGATCTGAAACCAGGTGAAGTGGGGACCAAAGTGAGGCCCAAACTTTACCTGTACAATGACCATTTGTATACTAACCCTGAATTGTACCCCACATCTTTCAAATAAAAACAAGAAAGAAATGTAGCTCAGAATGACAGTGTTAAGATTTGTTCAGGGCAGGGCTCGGTGGCTCAATCTGTAATCCCAGCACTTAGGGAGGCCAAGAGGAGTGGATTGCCTGAGCCCGCGGGTTCGAGACCCACCCGGGCAACTCGGTGAGACCTCATCTCTACAATAAATCAAAAATTTAGCCGGGCGTGGCAGCACGCGCCTGTAGTTCTTCCAGCTCCTTGAAAGGCTGAGGCGGAAGGATCGCCGAAGCCCAGCAGGTCGAGGCTGCGATGGCCGATAGCGGCCACTGCACACCAGTCTGGGTGACAGAGTGAGACTCCAACTCAAAAAAAAAAAAAAAAAAAAGATTTGTTCAGAAAGACCTAAACTACTTTTGCATGCTAGAATTGGGTGTCAAGCGCTATTTTTTAGCACAAGTAATTTACATTCGAATTATTTCAGAGTGTGGTGCTGGAGTAAATGAGGCAGAGAGAAGATAAGAGAGACTTGAGTGCACATAATAATTATATGTCTTATTTAGAAAAATTCTTACTTTAAATCATTTATATTGCCAATAATATAAGCCTATGGGTTTTACTTCTACAGCAATAGTTGAGTGTCAGTTATTTATTATAAGATACTGTCGTTTTGTGGAGATATTAAGATTCCTTGTTTACTGGTTACCATATCTGCAGGTTTAGCTTCTGGGCTTGATGTCAACTCCCCAACCTCATCTTTTGTTATTCCCTAACTTGACCTTCTTCTTGAGCCAAGTTAATTGGCAGATAGCACCCTGCACATGACTAGGCCGTTCTCTAAGCCTGGAATGCCTTTCCCACTCTCTTAAAAGAGAGCAAAGGATTAAAAAACAGAATTCATCGCTTCCTCTCAGTATTGGGATCCAAAACTTAATTTTCCTCAGAGAGCATTCCCTTTCTGATCACTTTTTTACTTTCTACTCTTATCACTTAAGCTCTGTGGTGCTTCTTAATGTGGTCCTCGCTAATTTCCTTAAGTTACTTCAAGTGACTATTGTCTCTCCAGAGCTGGGACTGATCCTTTGTTTCTTTGTTAATTGACCTGAATTTAGCACATCTCAGCACTCAGGGCTGACAAGAGGAGATTCAAATGTTACCACCATTGCTTCTCACAGAAATCAGAATTTAGTTGTTTTATAAGCAATGGAAAAGGAAACCCACAGACAAATTGTAAAGCATAAAAATGACAAGCACATGGGCTCAGTTGATACAAGGAAGTGTTGGCTTAAACCCAGTGAAAAGAAAGTAGTAACCTCAAATCTTTCATAGATGAAGGTAAAACATAAATAAACACAGCATAAAATAAAAACAAAAAGAGATCACAAAACAATACATATACACTGATTTCAACTCAGTAAAATATTGGCCATGTACGTTACTTCACACACTTTTTTCCTGTAAATCTGTCAGAGTCTAATAAAAATGAAAAAGAGGAGCCGGGCTCGGTGGCTCAGCCTGTAATCCCATGCCTTTGGGAGGCTGAGGTGAGTGGATTGCCTGAGCCCGCGGGTTCGAGACCCACCTGGGCAGCGAGACCTCATCTCTACAAAAAATCAAAAAAAAAAAAATCAGTCGGGCGTGGTAGCACATGCCTGTAATTCCAGCTACTTGGAAGGCTGAGGTGGAAGGATTGCCGGAGCCCAGCAGGTTGAGGCTGCGGTGGCCGGGAGCGGTCAATGCACTCCAG
>NW_007047568.1:25850-30722 GCF_000164805.1 Carlito syrichta
AAAAAAAAAGAAAAAGAAAAAGAAAAAGAGTGATAAAGGATAAAAGTTGAATGTTTGACTCTTTGGAATATATGAGAATGCTCCTTCCCTCTCTCCCTTCCCTTCTTCCACGAAACCGCACGTACCAGTGAAGCATCACCTGTTCAGAGCACTGAAGGTGGTGATCAACCACCAGGTGCTGATCCCGGTGCTCAATGACATTGAAGAACCACTGCACTAAGGAACAGAATCCACTAGTTCAGTGGTTTTCTTGGTTTTGTTTTGTTTGACTTGGAATCTCACTCTCTGTCACCCAGGCTGGAGTGGTGCTCTCCAGCTACCGCAGCCTCTACTTGCTGGGCTCAGGTGATTCTTCCATATCAGCCTCCCAAATAGCTGGAACTACAGGTGCATACCACCATCCCCAGCTACTTTTTTGACTTATTGTAGAGACAAGGTCTCAAACCCCTGGCTCAGGCAATCCTCTCGCCTCTGCCTCCCAGTGTTAGTATTACAGGTGTGAGCCACCACGCCTGACACTCTGTGGTTTTCTAACCTTAGCATGCCTCAAAATGACCTGGAAGGCTGGTTAGGTTTGCGGGGCTCCACCCCCAGAGTATCTGATTCAATAGTTCTGGGGTAGACCTGAGAATTTCCATCTCCAACAGGTCCCCAGGTGATACTGTTGCACTTTGAAGATCATGGCTCTGGCATTTCTCTGACACTACGTGGAACAATTATTGCACATCATTTGGCTTCTTCTGTTTGTTTAAACCCCACATCAAAGTCCCTTGTGAGCTGATTGTCTGCCTCCAATGTATCTTATCTCTACACTTAACTTTTTTTGTCCTCTGTAAAAACAGACCCCTCTCAGCTAAATAGAATCTCTTCTGGTCTAACTTAACACACACACACACACACACACACACACACACACACACACACACACACACGGGAGTGGGAGGGGAGAGAGAGAGATAGAGAGAGCTAGAGATAATTAAAGCTTGTAATGCCTTTGCTTTACCTGGCATCTACAGCTGGCATTTAATCCTAGCTTTGTGAGACCCTGTGTTTGCTTTCTTGTACCTCTGGCCCCAAACTGCATATTGCTGACATATAATCTCTACTGATTATATACTTAACTTTGGAGTGGTCTGAAAAAGTAGGAGGGGACTTAAGACCTCATTTATGTGGTTCTGCTCTCAAAGCATTCTTGAAAATTGACTTCACAAAGACACAGAAACTGTAGCAGAGGGCACGGACACTGGTTTGAGAGTGTACGAGCTATCAGAAGTGAGAAGAATGCTGTCACCACATGACAAATGTTCCTGCAGCAGCTGGGAAGGCATACATAGCTTCCAGTATGATACAGAATATTTTTGTCTGGAGTCACATAGTTCCTGTCTTTAAATATCCAGGTTGCACTTTGAAAGGACCGTCCAAATACTAGATCATTTAAAATTTCTGATTATCATATGAAAATAGAGAATTTACAATCTTAGTTTTGTAAACTTTCTTATCTGAAGGTTGAAACCAGGAAAAATATAATATGTTCTTTGTTGATGGGATCTTATTTTGGCAGATTTACACAGTCTTTATTTCTTACAGTATGATGTGGCTATATTTAGCTAGTCGTTCCCTTCTGGACCCTTGAGGTAATTTTTTTTCTTTTTGGCTTTACTGCTCTTAAAGGAAAAGAAGAGGTCTATTAACATGAATGAAAACTGGAGCCGGGCTCGGTGGCTCAGCCTGTAATCCCGCACCTTGGGAGGCTGAGGTGAGTGAATTGCCTGAGCCTGCGGGATCAAGACCCGCCTGGGTAACTTGGCGAGACCTCATCTCCACAATAAATCAAAAAATTAGCCGGATGTGGTAGCGCACGCCTGTAGTTCCAGCTACTTGGAAGGCTGAGGCGGAAGGATCGCCGCAGCCCAGCAGGTCGAGGCTGCGGTGGCCGGGAGCGGCCACTGCACTCCAGTCTGGGCAACAGAGAGAGAGACTCCAACTCAAAAAAAAAAAAAGAAAAAGAAAGAAAAGAAAATTGGCCAGCCAGGCTTGGTGGCTCACGTCTGTAATCCCAGCATTTTGGGAGACCGAGGTGAGTGGATTGCCTGAGCCCGCGGGTTCGAGACCCGCCTGGGCAGGCGAGACCTCATCTCTACAATAAAATAAAAAAATTAGCTGGGCGTGGTAGCGACGCCTGTAGTTCCAGCTACTTGGAAACCTGAGGCGGAAGGATCACCGGAGCCCAGCAGGTCGAGGAGCGGCCACTGCACTCCAGCCTGGGCGACGGAATGAGACTCCAACTCAAAAAAAAAAAAAAGATTTCAGGTTTATCTAACATTAGAGCCCATATTTTTCCAGCACAAATGGTAACATTTTAAAAAATAGAATACAGATATCAAGCATGCAGTCCATATATTCATTATTCTGTGGAACATCAAACATAATTAAACAGTTTAAACTCTGTATTACTAGCCAGGCTCGGTCGCCTTTGGGAGGCTGAGGTCAGTGGATTGCCTGAGCCCGCGGGTTCGAGACCCGCCTGGGCAGGCGAGACCTCATCTCTACAATAAATCAAAAAACTAGCCGGGCGTGGTAGTGCATGCCTGTAATTCCGGCTACTTGGAAGGCTGAGGTGGAAGGATCGCCGGAGCCCAGCAGGTCGAGGCTGCGGTGGCCGGGAGCGGCCACTGCACTCCAGTCTGGGCAACACAGTGAGACTCCGACTCAAAAATAAATAAATAAATAAATTGTGTATTACTGTGGCAAGAGATAGAGATCTCTTTTATCATTTATTGAGGTAAAAATGTTGCCCAAACACAAGGAAGTCCCCTAAGACAATCCTGATCACTTAGAACTACCTGGAATGTCATGGGCAATGCTGGGTTAGTAGCCAAGAGTGGGAGTTTTGACTGATCCTGTCTTCATGTGTGTTTCAAGGGCAGAATGAATGGGGGATGGAAATGGCAGGCTCTTGGTATTGGGCAAGGGGCCAGGTGCAAGACGAGAAGCAACAGCAGCTGAGGACCCAGTAAGAAGAAACACAGGGCCTCTGAAACCTGTCCCTCTTCTTGACCTTGACTTACTTCTTCCTTTTTCTTTTACATCCAGTATCAACCTTCTCTACTTTGTTTTCTGTTCACTGAACTGAAGAGGTAAAGGTTTTTTTAAACTCCTCTGAGAAAAACATCACTTGGATATGAAACTTGGGTTCAAAGATGCAGCTTTTTTTACCTTCAAAAGAAAAATTAGGTTTTTCTCCATTGTTGATGACAAGCAAGGCAGACAAGTGCAGGTGAAGTTCAAGGGACATATATTTATACACATACATAGAAAAAATATAGAGAATGGCATATGCCAGGAGTTAGTGCTCTTGCTTGTATTACAGCTCTGGATTTCTTTTCTTTTTTCCTCATCTATTTTCTATGTTCTTAAGTAAACAGGTGTTGCTTTTTAATAATTTTAAAAGGTTATCTTTCAGCCGGGCTCGGTGGCTCAGCCTGTAATCCCGCGCCTTTGGGAGACTGAGGTGAGTGATTGCCTGAGCCTACAGTTTCGAGACTAGCCTGGGCACCTTGGATGCCACTGCACTCCAGCCTGGGCAACAGAGCGAGACTCAAACTAAAAAATAAAAAATAAATAAATAAGTAAACCGGGCTCGGTGGCTCAGCCTGTAATCCCGTGCCTTTGGGAGGCTGAGGTGAGTGGATTGCCTGAGCCCGCGGGTTCGAGACCTGCCTGGGCAGCGAGACCTCATCTCTACAATAAATCAAAAAATCAGCCAGGCGTGGTAGTGCGCCCGTAATTCCAGCTACTCAGAAGGCTGAGGCGGAAGGATCGCCAGAGCCCAGCAGGTCAAGGCTGCGGTGGCCGGGAGCGGCCACTGCACTCCAGTCTGGGTGACAGAGTGAGACTCCGACTCAAAAAAGAATTTAAAAAATAAATAAATAAAAATAAATTGTGGTGTATAGGTGGGAGTCGGTGGCTCAGCCTGTAATCCCAGCACTTTGGGAGGCTGAGAGGAGTGGATTGCCTGAGCTGAGGAGTTTGAGACCAGCTTGGGCAACATGGCAAGACCTCATCTCCACAATAAATCAAAAAATTAGCTGGGCATGGTAGCACATGCCTGTGGTTCCAGCTACTTGGAAGGCTGAGGCAGAAGGTTCACTGGAGCCCAGCAGGTTGGCGCTGGAGTGGCTATGAGTGTACCACTGCACTCCAGCCTGGGCGACAGAGTGAGACTCCAACTCAAAATAAATAAATAAATAAATAAATTGTGGTGTACAGAGTCAGGCATGGTGGCTCACACCTGTAATCCCAGCACTTTGGGAGACAGAGGCAAGAGGATTGCCTGAGCCCATGGGTTCGAGACCAGCCTGGGCAAATTGACAAGACCTCATCTCTACAATAAATTAAAAAAAAAAAATTAGCTGGGGGTGGTGGCACATTCCTGTAGTTCCAGCTACTTGGAAGGCTGAGGAGGAAGGACCGCATGAACCCAGCAGGTAGAGGATATGGTGGCCATAAGTGTGCCTCTGCATTCCAGCCTGGTTGACAGAGTGAAACTCCTACTCAAAACAAAACAAAAAAAAATTGCGGTGTATATACTCTGAATTATACAGTCATTATAAATATGAATTTCAAGTACCATGTAGACAAAAGGCAAGACTGAATATGCAATATGGACCATCAGCTATTCCCAATACTTTCATTATGTAAAAATATGTCTTGCAAAGTACTAGGATAAGAATATGCCAAAAACATTAATATTAAGCTTAGGAAGGTATGATTATCTTCGTACAGCATCTGACACATAACAAGTACAGCAAAGGAGAGTCTATTTTCCTAACTCTTTTTTTTTTTTTTTTTGAGTTGGAGTCTCACTCTGTC
>NW_007047568.1:30742-57775 GCF_000164805.1 Carlito syrichta
GCTCCCAGCCACCGAAGCCTCGACATGCTGGCCTCTGGTTTCAGCCTTCCGAGTAGCCGGAATAACAGACGCGCGATACCATGCCCGGCTAATTTTTTGATTTATTGTAGAGATGAGATCTCACCTGCCCAGGCGGGTCTGGAACCCGCGGGCTCAGGCAATCCACTCACCTCAGCCTCCCAAAGGCGTGGGATTACAGGCTGAGCCACCGAGTCCGGCTTATTTTCCTAACTCTTTTACCGAATTACTTTGGTCTGTTCCTTTATTCATCAGACCTTCTTTAAGTGGTCAAACACCCAGCAGTCTGAAAGTAGAGGAGGGTCATTCTCTTTAAGACTCATAGGGATCTCAGGTGGGGTGCAATGGCTCATATTTGTTTTTTGTTGTTTTTTGTTTTTGAGTTGGAGTTCACTCAGTCGCCCAGACTGGAGTGCAGTGGCCGCTCCCACCACCGCAGCCTCGACCTGCTGGGCTCCAGCGATCCTTCCGTCTTCCAAGTAACTGGAACTACAGGTGCATGCCACCACACCCGGGTAATTTTTTGATTTATTGTAGAGACGAGGTCTCGTCAAATTGCCCAGGCGGGTCTTGAACCCGCAGGCTCAGGCAATCCACTCACCTCAGCCTCCCAAAGGTGCGGGATTACAGGCTGAGCCACCGAGCCCGGCTTAAAAAAATATTTTTAAATAAGGATTTCTTTTTTTAAATTTAGAGAATACTTAATTAGTTTCTGTAGTCAAACCAGTGCAGATAAAACCTTACATATTTAATACAGTACATTACCCCTGTACAAATGGAAAAAAAAATGTAACATTTCCAGACCAATATGGCAATTAATTTCTGTACAATGACAACTCAATACAGTAATAAAATAAGCTTCTTTTAGAAAAAGAAGTAAATAGCCTGGGTAACAGAATGAAACCTTGTCTCCTTAAAAACAAAAATTTTAAAAGTGTTCTAAAACCCTTGGTCCTGTGCAGGCATTGTGGCTCATGCCTGTAATCCCAGCACTCTGAGAGGCCCAAGTGGAAGGATTGCTTGAGCTCAGGAGTTCATGACCAGCCTGGGTAACATAGTGAGAGTCTGTCTCTTAAAACAATCAAACCAAAAACAGCTGGGTGCAGTGGTTTACTCCTATGACCCCAGAATTTTGGAGAATTGCCTGAGCTCAGGGATTTGAAACCAGCCTGCACAATTTGGTGAGAGCTCTTCATAAAATTAGAAATTACAAAATTAGAAATCACAAAATTAACTGGGCGTGGTGGTGCACACCTGTAGTTTCAGCTACTTGGAAGGTTGAGGTGCAAGGATCGCCTGAGCCCAGGAAGTGGAGGCTGTGGTGAGCTATGATTATGTCACTGCACTTCAACCTGGGCAATAGAGTGAGACCCTGTCTCAAAAAAAAAAAAATCAAGGAAGAATATATGTTGCAATATTTTAATGTCTCAGGGGATATTTAAATCTTTCTTTCTTTCTTTTTTTGAGGTGGAGTCTCACTCTGTCACCCAGACTGGAGTGCAGTGGCCGCTCCTGGCCACCGCAGCCTCGACCTGCTGGGCTCCGGCGATTCTTCCGCCTCAGCCTTCCAAGAAGGGGGAACAACAGGCGCACACTACCACACGCGGTTAATTTTTTGATTTATTGTAGAGATGAGGTCTCGCCAAGTTACCCAGGCAGGTCTCAAACCCGCGGGCTCAGGCAATCCACTCACCTCAGCTTCCCAAAGCGCTGGGATTACAAGATGAGCCACCCAGTCCGGCTGAATATTAGTTTTATAATCAGAAAAAAATGTTCTTTCCAGGTGTGATGGTTCACACCTATAATGCCAGCACTTTGGTAGACCAAACCAGGAGACTCTGTTGAGGAAAAGAGTTTGAGACCAGCCTGAGCAACAAAATGAGATCTCATCTTTACAAAAAATAAAAAAATCGGGGGGAGGGGGATGGGATTAATAGTAGCATATATCTGTCTGGGGATGGGGAAACACCTCTTATCAACAGGTTGCCTGAATGAAAAGTAATTGTACACCTAACCCTTAACTGTATCCCACAAAATCATCATAATAAAAAATATTGATTAAAAAAAAAATCTAGCCAGGTATGGTAACTATAGTCCTCATTACTCACAAGGCTGAGGCAGGAGGATCACTTGAGCCCAGGGGGTCAAGGCTGCAGTGAACCGAGATCATGCTACAGCACTCCAGCCTGGGCAACGGAGGGAGACCCTGTCTCCAAAAAATTTGCTTCTAAAATCCAGTAGACTGAGAAGTTTCCTTGCCCTTCTCTTTCCAGGATCCAGCACATTTCTGCCAGCATGCAGAAATACTGCAGAAATAAATATATGACAAGATAAATGAACAAATGAACAGATGAAATAAGACAAAGTTATTTCCATTCAGGCCACTTTATCTTTTTCCCATTCTCACATCCAGTCCTCAGATTCTGTCAACCTTACCTGCATAAATAACACAAATCTGACCTTTCTCACCTCTTGCAGATACCATCATAGTCTACACCACCGTACTTGCACAACTGCCATTGCAATAGCATCTTGCTTTTTTTTTGAGTTGGAGTATCACTCTGGTTGGCCAGACTGGAGAGCAGTGGCACGCTCATAGCCATTGCAGCCTCAACCTGCTGGGCTCAGGTCATCCTTCTGCCTCAGCCTTTCAAGTAGCTGGAACTACAGGTGCGTGCCATCACACTTGGCTAATTTTTTTATTTATTGTAGAGACAAAGCCTTGCCATGTTTCCCAGGCTATCTCAAGCCCTTAGGCTCAGGCAGTCCTCTCTTTTCTGCCTCCCGGAGTGCTGGGATTACAGTTGTGAGCTACCTGGCCCGCAATAGCATCTTATCTGGCCTCCCGACTTCCATTCCTGCCCCTAGAGCCCATTCTCCATACAGCAGGTCGAATGTGACTTAGACCTGAATTACTCCTCTTTTCTAAAACCTCCAGTGACTTTCAATGTCAATCAAAATGAAGTTTAAAGTCCTTCTGGTGTACTATCAGGTTCTATGCGTCTACCTCACCCCACATGCTCTGACCTCATCTTCCACTCTCGTGCACTCAGCTCCAGCCACATTAGGGTTTTGCTCTTGCCTTCCGTTCTTTGCACCTGCCTGTCCTCTGCCTGGAATGCTCTTCCCCAAAATAACTGCAAGTCTTACTCCATCACTTCATTTAGGTCCCTGTGCAAATGTCAGCATATCAGAGAGGACTTCTTAGATTCTCCTATTAAAAATAGCACCATTCCCTTCTCCTTCATTCCCTGTCCTCTTAATCTTTGTCCTCTTACTCTGCTTTTTTTTCCTTCATAGCCTTTATAACCACCTGATATAATATATATTTATTTGGTTAACATCTATCTCCTCTCCCATCCCTCTGGCTAGAATGTAAGCTTTATTAGAGCAAGGGCTTTTCTTATTGGTTTTTTTTCCTCTTCTACACACCAGATTAATTCTTCACATAATTAACTTTTTAAAAGTTAAAACACAAATACTGTCAAAAGATTACTGATACTATCTCAAAGATTTGCAATAATGACATCCTAAACTCACTTCATTCTTAACCTCAACTTTGAAAGCTGAAAGTTCCAAAATGTCCAAGTGTTATAAAATGTGTTAAGCCAAGCTGCACCGTGAGAATGACTAGACATCTGGCATAGAAGAAATACAATTGTATACCTTGCATACAAAATTATGAATATTTTAATTGATTGTATTATTAAAATATTTTAATATATTGGTTAGCATGAATTTATAAAGCTGATATTTCATGACCACCAGGTCCTAGTCCTGCCTCTGACACTAGCAGGGTGACCTTGGGCAACTTGCTTAAACCAGCTCTGTCCCGTAGAAGCATAATGTGAGACACATAAGTAATTTTACATTTTCCAGTAGTCAGATTAAAGAAAAGTAAATAAATAGTTGAAATTAATTTAAATAATATATTTCACTTAAGCCAATATATACAAAATGTTTCTCTCTTTTTTTGAGCTAGAGTCTCACTCTGTTGCCCAGATTGGAGTGCAGTGGCCGTTCCCAACCACCGCAGCCTCAACCTCCTGGGCTCTGGCGATCCTTCGGCCTCAGCCTTCCAAGTAGCTGGAACTACAGGCGCGCGCTACCACGCCCGGCTAATTTTTTTTTATTTATTGTAGAGATGAGGTCTCACCAAGTTGCCCAGGTGGGTCTCAAACCCGCGGGCTCAGGCAATCCACTCACCTCAGCCTCCCAAAGTGTGGGATTACAGGCTGAGCCACCGAGCCTGGCTTACAAAATATTTCAACATGCAATTAATGTGACCCAAAAATGTTAATGAGCTAGTTTACATTCTTCCTCTTTGCACTAAGTCTTCAAAACAGCATGTGTGTTTTACACTTAGATCTCAATTCAGACAAACCACACTTCAAAAGCTCAATTGTCACATGTGCTAGTGGCTACTGCACTGGACGGTGCAGGCTCAAACTTCTGCCTCAGTTATCTTATCTGTAAGATGTGCATGATAATAATGTCTGTATTATATGATTAAATCTGTTAGTAAATACAAAGTGCTTAGCACAGGCTCAGAATTTATTTATTTCTATTTGTTTTACTTATTTATGTTTTTTGAGTCGGAGTCTCACTCTGTCTCAGTGGTATGCTCACGACCACCCACAGTCTCAATCCTCTGGGCTCAGGTGATCCTTCTGCCTCAGCCTCCCAAGTAGCTGGAACTACAGGCATGCGCCACCATGCCTGGTTAATTTTTCTTGATTTATTGTAGAGATGAGGTCTCGCCAAGTTGCCCAGGCTGCTCTTGAACTCATGGGCTCAGACAATCCTCCCACAGTGCCGCTCCCGGTCACCACAGCCTCGACCTGCCGGGCTCCGGCGATCCTTCCGCCTCAGCCTTCCAAGTAGCCGGAATTACAGGCATGCGCTACCACGCCCAGCTGATTTTTTATTTATTGTAGAGATGAGGCCTCGCCAAGTTGCCCAGGCGGGTTTCGAACCCGTGGGCTCAGGCAAATCCACTCACCTCAGCCTCCCAAAGGCGTGAGATTACAGGCTGAGCCACCGAGCCTGGCTCTAAATTATTTTCTTAATCTATGTGCAAACAATTCAGTAAGAAGAGTGCTTTTGCCTTCATTTTTCCAGCTAAGGTTTTTTTTTTTAATTGGAGTCTCTCTTTGTCGCCCAGACTGGAGTGCAGTAGCCGCTCCCGGCCACCACAGCCTCAACCTGCTGGGCTCCGGCGATCCTTCCACCTCAGCCTTCCAAGTAGTTGGAACTACAGGCGTGCGCTACCATACCCAGCTAATTTTTGATTTACTGTAGAGATGAGGTCCCGCCAAGTTGCCCAGGCGGGTCTCGAACCTGCGGGCTCAGGCAATCCACTCACCTCAGCCTCCCAAAGCACAGGATTACAGGCTGAGCCACCGACTCAGCTAAGGTTTTTTTGTTTTTGTTTTTGAGTTGGAGTCTCACTATCACCCAGACTGGAAGTGGTCACTGCAGCCTCGACCTGTTGGGCTCTGGCGATCCTTCCGCCTCAGACTTCCAAATAGCTGAAAATACAGGCGCGCTACCACGCCCAGCTAATTTTTTGATTTATTGTAGAGATGAGGTCTCGCCTGTCCAGGTGGGTCTTGAACCCGCGGGATCAGACAATCCACTCACCTCAGCCTCCCAAAGGCGCGGGATTACAGGCTGAGCCACCAGCCGGGCTAGCTAAGGTTTTTATAGAAGAAATCAAGGGAGAATAGCTAAGAGGGCCAAAGGTCACCCAAAGGATCAGAACAAAGTTCTGGACCTGAGTCTGTCTGTTTCACAAGCTCATGTTCTTTTCACTTACTGAAGAGTATCACAGATTGTGCCAGACTTCTGAACTAAATAGATGTTTAAATTTGTCTTTTCGGCTGGGCTCAGTGGCTCAGGCTGTAATCCCAGCACTTTGGGAGGCTGAGGCGAGTGGATTGCCTGAGCCCGTGGGTTCAATACCAGCCCTGGCAACTTGGCGAGACCTCGTCTCTACAATAAATCAAAAACTAGCTGGGTGTGGTATTGTGTACCTGTAGTTCCAGCTACTTGGAAGGCTGAGGTGGCAGGATCAATGGAGCCTGGCAGGTGAGTGTGCCACTGCCCTCCAGCCTAGGCAACAGAGTGAGACTTTAACTAAAAAAATGAAAATAAGTAAATAAATAAATTTGTCTTTTCACAGTACTGTATCTTACCACCATATCCTATATAGGTATAACATGTGTTGAAATATTAATCCCTATTTTTATGTACTTTGGTTTTTTGTTGTTTTTTGTTTGTTTGTTTTTGTTTTTTTGAGTTGGAGTCTCACTCTGTCACCCAGACTGGAGTGCAGTGGCCGCTCCCGGCCACCGCAGCCTCCACCTGCTGGGCTCTGGCGATCCTTCTGCCTCCGTCTTCCAAGTAGCTGGAACTATAGGCGCGCGCTACCACGCCCAGCTAGTTTTTGATTTATTGTAGAGATGAGGTCTCATCAAGTTGCCCAGGCGGGTCTCGAACCTGCAGACTCAGGCAATCCACTCACCTCAGCCTCCCAAAGTGCTGGGATTACAGGCTGAGCCACCGAGCCCAGCTTGGACTTTGGTTTTTAAAATGATGCTAAATTTTATACATTAATACCCCATCTGTTCAGAGCCCAAGGAATCATGCAGTAAGGAAGAATTCTGAGTAGGGAAAACAGTTGTTATCAGGTCCAGTGCCATAGGTTCACGAACGTTCTCGTAAGGACAACCTCAGGACTTCATTCTGAATCTGTTTGTGTTTTGCATGCAGTTTGGGCAACTTTCTCATACTGTGAGTTTCAAACTTGTAAAAGACCAGAATGATGTTAGAGGAAAAACAGCTTCTTCAGGTGGCAAATCAACAACAGTAATAAGCAACACGTGATTTCCTGTTAACAAAGAAGGAAACATAAAAATATAAAAAGGAAAATGTAAGTACGCTAAATAATAGTAATAAGGAATTCTTTAGTAGGGTAAAATGATATCAGTATTTTTTTAGAAGGTAGGGAGCTTATAACACAACTTAGAATTTTTTCTACATAAAATGGTTAATATACAAATATTTTGGAGCTTATAGGGAACACTGTCGACTCCTCTCAAAAGTCTCCATCCATTCATCCATTCATCCACTCACCCATCTATTAGATACTGTATTCGAATTGAATTCAGCATCTAGGGGGTTTATGTTCAAGTGGGGAGAAGACACATTACAAATCATTACAGTCTCGTAATAGTGACAGTATAGTACAAAACCTGGCTCATAGTAGGCTCTCAATAAATATTTGTTGAATGAATGAATGAGTAAAATAAGAGTATAAAACAGAACTTAAATTAGATTGGTGTGAGGTGGGGGTAGCAGAGCCCACACGAGGATCTTGATCTGTGTTTCTTAAACGGAAGGGAAGCGTTTGAGGATAATAGGGAGCAGGATGTTTGAAGCCAAGGTGGTGGAAAAAGTAAGATATATCCAGGGCACAGTGTGCGGTGCAGTGTACAGGGATGACCAGTGATGATGCAAGAGCAGGGGCCAGATTATGAAGAGCTTTGTGTATTTCGTTAAAAAACTTAGATTTTCCTGAATACTATGAAGTACCTTTGAACGAGTGAAAGGAGAGGAACCACCTGGTTAGACTTGTATTTTGGAAAGATTATTCTAGGATGGATCACAGAATGAGAGTCAGAGAAACCAGTCAGGAAGTCCCTTACTGGTATTAGAAACTGAATAAAAAAAAAAAAAAAGCAAGAGCATGAAATAAGATTGTGGCAACCTCAAAGAAAAAGAAGGAAATTGCTACAAAAGAAGTTGGTATGAAGATAAGTGATAAATTAATGACTGATGCAGAGAAGATTGGAAGGAGATTAGGATAATCCCTACATTTCTAGTTGTCATTGTGAGAACACAGAGAAGCTGCTGAAGTTGGTTTTGGACACTCTGAGTTTGAGATGCTTAATGGACCAGAGAAGTTGACCTATACAAGGATATTTTATCCTCATCTTGGTCCTTCTTTTTTTTAGTTGGAGTCTCACTCTGTCACCCAGGCTGGAGGGCAGTGGCGTAATCATGGCTCTCCGTAGCCTCAACCTCCTGGGCTCAGGCAATCCTTCTGCCTCAGAATCCTGAGTAGTTGGGACTACAGGTGCATGCCACCATGGCTGGCTAATTTTTTGATTTTTTGATCGCTCCATGTTACCCAGGCTGGTCTTGAGCTCTTGGGCTCAAGCAATCCTCTTGGCTAGGCCTCCCTAAGTGCTGGGATTACAAGCACGAGCTCCTGCTCCACGCTGCATCCTAGTCTTATAGCATTTCTATTCTCCATATTCCTATTTGCATCAATACCAAAAAAAAAAAAAGTCCCCAAAGGGGAGAAACTTATAAGCACACAAGCTGAAACTTTGCTTGCATGTCAAACTGAAGAAAATATTGAAGTAATTATCTTAAAAAGTTAACTAGCAGAAATAGGAAAATAATTGCTTAATTTTGGGGTTGTAGACATTGTTTTGTCACTGGAATAAATTACTCTCCATTTTCCTCCTGTTCTCCCTGATCTATTTTTGCAAAGACACATTTATGTACCATCTGTAAACCAATGAAATTTGCTATTCAAATTTTTCTAGTTGCTGATGAATATTCTGCTCCTATTTATAGATACTAGATCATATTTTAATTAATAAAAACCACAAAGGGTCAAACGAACATTTTCCCATCTATAAACCTATGCCTAACTCTATTTCCTATTCTTAGAGTTCCTCTATGATCTCACCAAGAACTAATATTTTGAAAAGAAATTCTATCGAATGACAGAATTCTTTTTGTGTGTGTTTTTGAGTTGGACTCTCACTCCGTTGCCCAGGCTGGCGTGCAGTGGCATGCTCAAGGCCACCCCAGTATCAGTCTGCTGGACTCAGGCGATCCTTCCACCTTAGTCTTCCAAGTAGCCGGAACTACAGGCATGTGCTGCTACGCCCAGCTAATTTTTGATTTATTGAGAAGATGAGGTCTCGCCAATTTGCCCAGGCTATTCTCAAACCCATGGGCTCAGGCAATCCCTCACCTTTGTCTTTCAAATTTCTGGGATTACGGGCTTGAGCCACTATGCCAGGCCAGAATTCTTATATATATTTGTACAGTTGTTTTTATATTCTAGTTTCCTCATTTAGAAAAGTGCTTCTTGGCCTGTTGTGATGTTTTCACGCCTGTAGTCCCAGCACTTTGGAAGGTCGAGGCAGGAAGATCACTTGAGGCCAGGAGATTGAGACGAGCCTGGGCAAAATAGTGAGGTCCTGTCTCTAGAAAAAAAATAATAAAGAAATAAAGAAAAGTGCTTCAGCCGGGTTTGGTGGCTCAGCCAGTAATCCCGTGCCTTTGGGAGGCTGAGGTGAGTGGATTGCCTGAGCCCGCGGGTTCGAGACCCACCTGAGCAACTTGGCGAGACCTCATCTCTACAATAAATCAAAAACTAGCTGGGCGTGGTAGTGCGTGCCTGTAGTTCCAGCTACTTGGAAGGCTGAGGCGGAAGGATCGCCGGAGCCCAGCAGGTTGAGGCTGCAGTGGCTGGGAGTGGCCACTGCACTCCAGTCTGGGTGACTGAGTGAGACTCCAACTCGAAAAAAAAAAAAAAGAAAAGTGCTTCTTGACAAAGTACTGTTTCACATTTTCCAAAGTTCTTTATATAGCTGTTTCAGCAATTGTGAGGTTCACTGTGGTCTGAATTTGCAGTTTTTCTTATTCTTCCTTCTCTTCACAGTTTCCTAATTGCTCTGAATAGGCAGTATTATCTTAATACACCAAGTTAAATTTTGTCCTTCAAAATGAAATTGTACCAAACGCCCAAGCAAGCCCTTACAAAGAGTACTTTCCCCTTTTGACCTACTCAGATAGCTAGTTTTCACTTTGGCTCTGCATATACCAGGCATGCTGCCCTGCAGGAAATGGAAATTAGCCCACTGGAGAAGAAGGTCAGAAGCCTCTTCTAGAGGTTTAATTTAATCTAAGATTACTGTTCCTGTCCCGTAAGGTCAAAGTAAATCATGTTGACCAAATGATTAAATACATAATACAAACACAATGTTGTGTTCTACCTTTGTACATTTCCTATGGAAAGACTGTCCTGGGTCTGATCCAGGGCCGTATTCATGAAGTTATCATTACCCTCCTGAATGCAAGGCAAGGCCTATATTAATTTCAGTGCAAACCTTGACTCCTAAAGTTATTTATATTTGGTTTCTTAGAATGTACTTGAATGCAAGATGCTGTGGTGTCCAATATTAAGATTCAAATTTAGCCGGCACATGATGGCGTGCACCTGTAGTCCCAATTATTGAGGCTAAGGCATGAGGGTGGCTTGAGCCAGAAATTCTGGGCTGTAGCATACTATACTGATCAAGTGTCCGCCCTAAATTCAGCATGGATATGGCTACCTCCTGGAAGGAGGGGGCCACTAGGTTGCCTAAGGAGGAGTGAACTGGTTGGAAACAGAGCGGGTCAAAACTCCCATGCTGATCAGTAGTCAGAATTGTGCCTGTGAATAGCCACTGCACTCCAGCCTAAGCAACATAGCAACACTCTCTCTCTTAAAAAAAAAAAAAAATTCTGGCCGGGCTCGGTGGCTCAGCCTGTAATCCCGCGCCTTTGGGAGACTGAGGTGAGTGGATTGCCCGAGCCCGCGGGTTCGAGACCCGCCTGGGCAGTGAGACCTCATCTCTACAATAAATCAAAAAATCAGCCGGGCGTGGTAGCGCATGCCTGTAATTCCAGCTACTTGGAAGGCTGAGGGGGAAGCATCCCCGGAGCCCAGCAGGTCGAGGCTGCGGTGGCCGGGAGCGGCCACTGCACTCCAGTCTGGGCGACAGAGTGAGACTCCAACTCAAAAAAAAAAAAAAAAAAAAGGAACATGTGACCAGAATCAAGCAGATGGTACCCTGAGCCAGAGAGAGGGCCTTAATCCCAAGACCCAAGCCTTGACTTTCCCTTTTTCTTTTTGATCCCTTAAACCAAAAAGTTATCATTTACTAAATTGAAAATAATTTTCCTTTATCTGTTATAGTTTTTCCTTTATCACGACATTTCCTTCAGAACATGAATCCATGACTGGCATTTTAACAATTACTAACAATATGAGTAACAGAAAAACCTTTTTTTTTTTGAGTTGAAGTCTTACTCCATTGCTCAGACTGAAGTGCAGTGGCATGATCACAGTTCACTGCAGCCTTAACCTCCTGGGCTCAGTCTTCTGAGTAGCTGGGACTACAAGTGCACATCACCATGCCCAGCTAACATTTTTTATTTTTTTGTAGAGATGAGGTCTCGCTATGTTGACCAGACTGGTCTCTAACTCATGGGCTCAAGGGATCCTCCTGCCTCAGCTTCCCAAAGGGCTGGGATTACAGGTGTGAACCCGGCCAAAAATCAGTATTTTTGAGGAAAGCTCTTTCTATAGTGCCAGGCCCACAGCAAACATTCACAGAATGCTCGTTCCCTCCTTTTCTTGTCCCAGTGCTGACTATTGAAGGCAAACTCAAGGCCCCTGGGATGAACACACGCCATCCTCTGACCCTGCCTTCTCTGGCAGTACCTTTGTACCCTGATGCCCAGTCTTTCCTGTTCAAAACAGGCAATCACCCAGATGTCACAGGGCTGGCCTGATGACTTGCCATAGAGACCTAAAGCAAACATGGCAACAATGACATTGGCACTGATAGGAATAAGTCTGTACCTTCTGTAGCCACCTACAATCTGTCCCCAGGTCTTGTTCTAACCTCCTCTCCCCCCGTTCTCTTGTCTGTGCAGCTCAAGTCACTGGCCTCTGCTGCTTCTATAACAAGCCACCAGGCTCCCACCTCAGGACCTCTGCATTTGCTGGCCTCCCTCCCTGGCACGCCAGACATCCACAGGGCTGCCCCTCATGACACTCTGGGTCTCTGCTCATCATCCCCTCATCAAAGCCCTCTCTATAATCGCATGCCTTTGCCTTTCTCTATCCCTTCACCCTGTTTTAATTTTCTTACCATCAAGGGTTGGCAAACATCTCTGTCAAGGGCCAGATAGTAAATATTTTAGACCTTGCAGGCTTTCTGGTTACTGTTGTAACTAGTTAACGCTGCCACCATAGCGCAAAAGCCACCACAGGTCATATATAAGTGAATGGATGTGGCCATGTTTCAGTACAACTTTATTTTTAAAAGTAGATGGTGGGCTGGGCTTGTGTGCCTGGAAGTGTTCTTGGGAATTAAACAAATACTGTCTTTTGTTTGACAAGGTACTTTCTGATCCACTGTTGGATTTATGATCATCTTGTTACAGACATTTCAACCTGGTATTCAAAGGGCACAGGTGACTTGTTGAAGGTCACTCAAATCCCCTGGATTTTAGTTGGGGTAGAAAGGACATATTGGCTGAAATTTAAATGAAAGAGAATGGTACCTGTGTACACTAATTTGACATTGGATCTTACTAGAAAATGATAGCAAAGAGACCTCTGTGGAAAGACCCAAGATTAGAACACAGAATTAACTACAAAGGGCTTACTAATAACACCCTACATTTCACTGCCTTGTAGAAAAACCAAACACAATGCCTGCAGACATGTGTGCAGGGTCTGTGCTAGGGTAGAAACTATAATAGAAAGACCTGGTCCTAGTGCCATCCCTACCTCGCAAGGCACATGTGAATTCCAGCTTTCCTACCTTCTTCACTGAGAGGTCATGGTCTAAGTCGCTCCCCGAATCCTCTTCGGGCTCCTGCTGCTCCTGCATGTCCTTCATCTTGATCAGCAGCTCCGCCTTGGGGGCCGATGTGCTGTAGTAGGTAGAATTGGTGGCCAGGGACACAGCTGCAGGCATGTTTGGCTCCTCTTTCCTGGGTAAAGATGTCAGCACTTCGATGAGCTGTGACTCTATGCACAGACCACCCCTCAGCCACACTCCCTGGGTTGTGACAAATCAACGCTGGTGCTAATGGATACCAGTCAGGGAGATGAGACAGCCGAAGGGGAAAAAAGTATATAATAAGGCTAAAGCTAAAAAACAAAAACAAGCTGGGCTTGGTGGCTCAGCCTGTAATCCTGCGCTTTGGGAGGCTGAGGTGAGTGGATTGCCTGAGCCCGCGAGTTCGAGACCAGTCTGGGTAACTTGGTGAGACCTCATCTCTACAATAAAAAAAAAAAATTAGTCAGGTGTGGTAGCATGCACCTGTAGTTCCAGCTCCTTAGAAGGCTGAGGCAGAAGGATCGCCAGAGCCCAGCAGGTAGAGGTTGCTGTGGCCGGGAGCGGCCACTGCACTCCAGTCTGGGTGACAGAGACTCCAACTCAAAAAACAAACAAACAAACAAAACAAAAACAAAAACAGACTGGGTATAGTGGCTCACACCTGTAATCCTAGCACTTTGGGAGGCTCAGGGAGGAGGATTGCTTGAGTCTAGGAGTTTGAGACGAGCCTGGGCAATATAGCAAGACCTCATCTCTACCAAAAATAAAATAAAAATAGCCAAGTGTTGTGTGCCTGTAGTCCCAGCTGCTAGGGAGGCTGAGAAGGGAGGATCCCTTGAGCCTAGGAGCTTGAGGCTGCAGTGAGCCAAGATCATGCCACTGTACTTCAGCTTAGGTGACAGACTGAGATCTGGTGTCTAAATTAATAAAAAAAAAACAAAAACACTAAAAAAACTCAAAAACCTTGCCAAATGGATATCCATTAAGTCTATGGAATGTTGTTTTCAAAAAGGGCAAAACACTTGAATAAGCAGGAATGACTAAAAATCACCACCATAGAGGTAAGGGCATAAACTGTTCCTGCCTGACAGGTGTGACTCGATCTATAAACACCACCACCTTCAACCTTTCTTTTACAGTCATGCTGGCTTCCCTCCTGCCTGGGTCTAATTTGTCTTCTTTTTCCATCTCTGCTGTGTTTTATAGCCACCCTACACTATCGCCCATGAATGGTGCTTGTGAATACAGAGTATTCTAAGCAGCAGGGAAGATGTCATTGTGCGTGCTGTTGCAGTCAAATGGCTGAAGGGGGGAAGCTGAAAGTGCTATCTACAAAACTAATTAAAACAAATCTGTCCATGTAGATGTAAATATACATTTTTTAAAACCTGTCTCATTAAGAAATACGAATACTCAGTCTAACCCTTCACCCCTATTATGACAGATTTCTTATGTCAGCACTAGGGACATTTGGGGCTAGAGTATTCTCTGTGGTGAAGCTGAACTGTGCACCAAAGAGTGCTGAGCTATAACCCTGAGCTCCACCCACAAGATATCTGGAGCACCCATCCCCCAGTGTGACGTTGCTAATTGTCCCCTGGGGAAGACAACGGTCCCCAGTGAGAACTGCTGTCTTACCAGAAAGAAGACCTGTGGCACTGTCATAAATCATGCTGGCCTCAAGTACAGACAGCTTAGTGGGCCCCAGAGTCATCATCCCTAGGGGTTGGCCCTTAGCTTCTTTTTTGAGAGGCTCACTAAGAAGCCAAAAAGTCCTAAGCACTGAGGAGCCCTCGTGAAAATCTGTCTCCCCCCAAAAGCAATCATGAAAATAGAGAAGCAGATATGCCCCCCACTCCTTTTACAAGCCTGAGAGATGCCAGACAGAATCACACACACACTGGGAAGCAATGTCTGCTCACCTCTCCTCTGTGGTTCTAGGAGAGGGGATTTTGGGGAGCAGCTTCCTCCGCTGCTGGGCTTCTTCCAGGAGGTGCTCATCTTTGGGGAAGATCCCTTCCATCAAGTCCATGGTGGTTTTTATTTTCACACTGGGATCCAGGATGTCGGCCAGAGACTTATCCTTCCCCACGATCTCCCTGGCCAGCTCCTCTGACTTCAGGTCTTCCACAGTCTTCTCTTTGGCCTTTATGTAGCTGAGCCCGGGAGGGGAGGCACAGCGCTCTTTCTCAGGGGGTGCCTGGGCACTGGGGGGCTCGGGCTCGGCTGGTCGGGCCCTGTGCTGGGCCTCGGGCTCGGCACCCTGCCGCGTGTACACGCAGAAGCGGGAGTAGGACTGCTCTGATGTGCTCAGTGTCTTGATCTGGTCTTTCTCCAGCCCGCTGGGCAGGGCAGGCAGCTCAGCGGGGCGCGCCAGGCTCTGGCGGCTCTCTTTCTCTGGCTGACTCTCCGAATGCACGATCTTGATGGGCACCATCTTCACCGTGGTGTTGTTGTCCATCACCCGCTCGATTCTGGAAGGAGAAGAGTCACTAGCTGAAATCGTAAAGCTTGCTCCAGCCCCAGATTCTGACTGGTGGGTCCCCTGCCCTTCCTTACAGATGGGAAAACTTGACTCAAGCAGCCAGTCAGCCACGGTACTGGAAGGAGCTTCCATGATCACATATCCTGGACGAGGAAGAGCAGGGCAAGAGATTCTCTCTGACCTCACAGCTCAGTCTTCGGACCTCAGCATCCTTTCCCTTTCAAACTGCCAACTACACCCTAACGCATCTGAGGGCATCTTTCTGGGGGTTATAGGGGGACATGCAGATAGTTTAATAGTCATTTGCCTTTATCCTGATAATAATGCAAACTTTAGCCAGCTCCACTCAGTTAAAATTTCCTTTGTAGGGGAAATCACAGTGGATGGGCATTTTCACAGAATTCCCATCACACCTTAGGTTGACATCCACGGTTCCCACATGGTTCTCGGGGCCTGAGGGAGCTCCTCTCCAGAGCAAGTGTGGAGTCCAAACTGGGGCCCCTGCCCACGGCCCACTCAGGAGCTTCTTCCTGTGCCATGTGCACTGGGCCCACCCCCCACCGGCCTTGTACTCCCCCAGTGCCTCAAGCCACCCCCATGAAGATCTGCACACCAGTGAGATAAGGACTCCGCAGTAAGCAAGGAACTTGCCAGTTCTGAATTACTCTAAGTGACTCCTTTTTTAAATAAAAGGAACTGGAGAGGCACCTAAGTTACCCACAGGAGGAGAAAGAGGGGACAGAGGAAATGGCCTGACCATGCGGCAACACCAGCTACTCTGGTCACAGCACACTAGCCCATGTATGGGACCTCAGTGGCCAGGGCTGTCCCAACCAAGAACTTTTCAAAGTATTCCATAAGGACATACTAGAGAAAGAGAGGCATCTGCTGGTGCCAGGCAGAAAGAAAAACGAAAACAAGCCAAACTCCCACAACCAGATTCAGGCTGTGCTTCGAACTCAGTGAACTGAAAACTGCTTCTACACTACACAAACGGATTCGATTTTTCCATAGGATGAGGGCAGCCACGATGCTCTCAATTATATGCTGTTTGGCTCCCTTGAGTTGATGATGAGGGATGCAGGATGGTTCTTCCCCTATTTGTAAAGGTGTGGTATGCAGGTGAAAGTAAAATATATTACATATTGTCTGTCCAGTAGAAACCACTAGGAGCTGATGTGCTTTATCTGGGCACTCAGACAGTTCCTACAACTCCTTGTGAATACATTTTCAAAAGTCTAACTGTGGAAAATACCCTTTAGATATGTTAAACTTAAGTAGGAAAACCCTGCCACCTTATCCAAGCAACGACAAATAAGAAACCCCTGGCATGCACATCGTTCTGTACTTCAAAACCCTGATCACTGCAGCCTTGGACTTGTGAGCTCAGGCCATCCTTCCTGAGTAGCTGGGACTACAGGTGCATGCCACCATGCCTGGCTAATTTTTAATTTTTTTTGTAGAGATAAGGTCTCCCTGTACTACCCAGGTTGGTCTCAAACTCCTGGCTTCAAGTGATTCTCCCACCTCAGCCTCTCAAAGTGCTGGGATTACAGGTGTGAGTCACCACACCCAGCCCACATATACTTTTCATCAAAGCATCTATTGCTGGTAATTTCTAAACAAAAAGGGTCTATCTTCTTGAAAACGGTTATGACTTGCACATGAAAAAAATTCAAAGGCAGGGTATGATCGTTCATGCCTTTAATCCCAGCACTTTGGGAGGCTGAAGAGGGAGGGTTGCTTGAACCCAGGAGTTCGAGACCAACCTGGGCACATAGCAAGACCCTATCTCTACAGAAATATATATTCTTTAAAAAGTAAAAAAACCATGACAGGTCCACATTTTCAATGATGCCAAGTCCAGTTCTGGCCCACAGATAAAGCTGTGGTTATGTTATCACAGTTGGAAATATAGTATCAGTATTGATAATGTCCTTTCTCTGTCGAGTTCTTTTGAAGCTTTAAAAAAAAAAAAAAAGAGGGGTCTGAGATTCCAGAGCAGTGAAAGCCAACAGAGCTTTCTGCAATGATGGAAATTATCTGTTCTGTCCAGTACTGCAGCCACATGCCACACCTAGTACAACTGAGGAACTGAATTTTGTTTATTTGACTTTCATTAAAGTACATTTACACAACTCAAGTGACTGTGGCTACTGTGTTGGGCGATGCAGCTCTACAGCAGGTTTTCAGCACTGTTGACATATGGGGGACAAATAATTCTCTGTGGTGGGGGCCGTCCTGTGCACTATAGGGCACTGAGTAGCATCCCTGGGCTCCACTCACCAAGTGCCAGGAGCACACCCCCACATGCACTGAGACAACAAAAATCCAGCCATTGCCAAATGTCCCTAGAGGGCCAAAATCATAGCTCTAAAGAATGTGATGAAAATTATCCCAGCCAGGTGTGGTAGCTCACACCTGTAATTTCAGTACTTTGGGAGACCAAGGTAGGAGGACTGCTTGAGCCTAGGAGATCGAGACGCACATCCTATGGAGGAAGCTCACAAGAGAGAATGAACACACATGGCCCCCATCCCATGACAATACCTTGTTGAATCCTCATCCTGGATGAGCAGGGGAGGTTTGTCCGTCAGTTTCTGGGGAGCAAACTGAGGGGAAGGGGAACGCGAGGTCTCCATGGTGGCTGTCTGCAAGTGCCGGTGCTTAGGAGGGAGCAGTGCTTCTGGTGGAGGACGGGGCGTGTCCCCACTCACATGCTGGCTATCATGCTCACAGGCAGCGGCCCTCGGGGCATCCTGGGGCTGGGAACTGCTGACCACAGAAGGGCTGTGGGAGAGGGGCAGGCGGGCCTCACACACATCCAGGGATGCGGGGGATGGTGGTGGGAAGGGCCTGCTGGGGATGGCCAGGTGAATGTCAGCAGGTGTGCTATCCGGGCTCCTGTACTTCCTGGGCTCACGCTTGGATGGCGGTGGCCTCTGCGGGACTGGCCTCTTGGTGAGCGGGGCTGCGCTCACCAGCCACGAGTCCTGTCCCCGAGCTTGCGGGGGTGAGCTGATGCACTGGGTTTGGGGTCCTGAATCTGCTGGGATGTTCTCCTCCGAGTATCTATAATCACGGGGTAGAGTCCCTGCTCGGCTCCGGCCCTCCCGGGGCAGCTGTGGGGCTTCCTGGGGGTGAGATGATTCAGAGACTGTGGACGGGTTCTGTAAGTTCTGACTCGGTGGGCGTCTCTGTGTTCCTGGACTGCCTTCCTGACATTGGGCATCTGCTTGTCTAGAGAAAAAAAAACAAGTAAAAATTAGCTGGTTCCAGTTCACACCTTCCCTCTTCCACAGGTGACCGGACCCAGATCTTGACAATCCCCTTAAACCACTTTAAGGACTTAAATTCACATACATTTTCTCATACCTGTTCCTACCACAGGTCCTAAAGCAAGAAAGTGAGTCCTGACACGTATTAGACAACATGAAGTTGTTAGCATGAGGCTAACAACTGGCATGTCATATAGTAGGGCACAAGGCATTCAAAGCACATGCATACACACATCACATACAGGTACAAACTGCATTATTTTTTGCAAAGAAAACTGAACAAAAACCTTAGAAAATAATATGAATGTTTGTGAAAATTCTCACATATGGCTATATTCACCTCAAGTCCCAATATTTTCACGTGATTTATGGGAACTGCCATCTACAAAGGAAGAAACCTTTCTGAGATGAGCTGCAAATCAAATCCTGAATGACAACTTGAAAATCAGCGATGTATTATGGAAAATGAGAAAAACAAAGACTATTTCTTTAGGAAGGGCCAAGCCTCACAGATTTATTACTCTATCACATTTACACACGTGTGCACGATTATACACACAGACAGGTCTCCTATGCGCATTTAGTCAGGTTGTAGCTAAGCTCACAGGCTAACACACATCAATCTGCTGTGCTGTTTGCTGTCACATTGCTTCTTTTGAACCAAAAGAGTAATCAAATGAGCCTTCGATTCAAGGAAGGAGTTGTTTTCGGTTAGAAGATGACCTATGAGTTGCTAAAGGAGATCCAAACAGGAGCAGCAGATGGCAAGTGTGATATGGAAGAGACTTCCCTGACACCCTGGGCCCGCACAGGCACCCCATTCCAGGGCTGGCCCTGAGGCTCAGAGATGTGCTGCCTCTGAACTCGTACCTTGGAGCAATCTGGATGCTCCAGGCATTCCAGACGTCCCAGCCCACTCAGTTCACTGCACTGTAAATTGAGTGCTCCGTGCATGTCAATCTTGCTGTGACCTCAGGGGGAAGCCCTCTCAGGTTTACTGGACGCCCAATGCCCTCCCTTCCCCTCCGTATGGTGGCTGCGGCCATGCACGCTCCACTCTACTACTGTAAGCACCCCAATGCCAAGAGCTGAAGTCCTCAAGGTCCAGAAGAGGACATAAGAGTTCATGGCCAGTTGGGACCCCAAAAGAGGGCATGTCTGCTCTATGCTTAGAGAAGCCTGACAGGCTTAGAAAACAAGCTAGAACCAAATGGCCCTATCTAAGAGCTACTGACAACAGCAGCCTTACTCAAGGAAGTTGGATTTCTTATGGGTATCAGGCAGATAGCAACAGAAACTTCTAGTTTGAAGATTTAATGAAATAACTTGAAAACAACTACAGATGGTTTAGAGAACAATACCTGGTCAAGCAGCTGTCTGGTTACAAAATGATACACAGAATGACATTAAAACTCCGTCAAACTGACTTGCATTCTGAGAGCATGTGCTCTCATGGGTCAGCTGTCTCCCCATTACTTCACTTCAACATTCAATATTTCAATTTTTTTGAGTTAGAGTCTCACTTTGTAACCGAGGCTAGAGTGCTGTGGCATACTTATGGCCACCCCAGTGTCGACCTCCTGGGCTCCAGCGATCCTTCTGTCTTAGCCTTCCAAGAAACTGGAACTACAGGTGCGCACTACCATGCCCAGCTAATTTTTTATTTATTGTATAGACACGAGGTCTCGCCAAGTTGTCTGGGCTGGTCTTGAACCTGCAGGCTCAGGCAATCCACTCGCCTTGGTCTCCCAAAGTGCTGGGATTACAGACTGAGCCGCTGAGCCCGGCCTATATTTCAATTTCAATATTTCATTTCACTTCAAAGAGTTGAGGTGCACGTGAACATTTTTTCCTATCAAAACTCTTGAAATCTAGCATCCACAGATCCACCTGAAAGCACCTGCTACCTATTATTTAATAACTACTACATCATATAAAGAGAAAATTAAGTGAGCTACAATTTACTGCTGAAATCGAAGTGTCTTTTGTTACCCACTGATTAAGAAAAAAACTACTTGTAAAAAAAAGAAAATAGAAAAAAGAAAAAAATACTTGCAAAATGCCTTAGACTCTGAGATCTAACCAGACATGGAAGGGAACTAGCAGGCAGGAGCAAAGTCCCTCTGCGAAGTGAACAAAGACTCAGAGCAAAAGACCTTCAGTAGGCTGGCTCCTGGTTTCTCTCCTGCTCAGAGGGTGCTCACAGGCCCCTTCTCACCTTGCCAAAGGGCCACCCTGTACAGGAGTGGGGTTCCCTGTTCTCAGGGGAAGGGTGTGCACCACGCAGTCACTTCTCTCTCCAGGAGCACAGTACACGGTGCTCCAGCCCAACACTTCGTTTCATTTAGAATGGCATCTGCATGGAATTCTGGACCAAGTTTGCCCCAGATTCCCACCTTGTTTTTCTGGACATACCATCCACTTTGCAAAGTCAAAGCTATAAAATCACTAATTCGTTTTTATTGTCCAGGTTGATAAGAATCCAGGAAATTCGAGTTAGAGACACAATTTTTTTAAAAAAAGGACCAAAAATGGGAATTTGTGGCTCTGCTGGGGTCATATTCCAACCTGTGTTTCTAGTTGGTTCCAAGACACTGCTTTGTAGGTGTGTGTAGAAAAGGGTGTGTGTGTGTGTGTGCACGCATACGTGCATCCCTATTACTATGCCTATGTATAGATATATGCCTCTGTTAGGAGGTATGTAGGATGTGTGTGTCTTGTTGTATCTGCGTTAGGACATATGTTGCTTGTGTCTGTTGTGTATGTGTGTCTGTGTTATATATGTGTACCTGTGTTGTATCTGAGTTAGGATGTACGCCATGTCTGTGTGTCTGTGTAACTGTATGTCTGTGTTGCATCTGTGTTTGGTTGTATTGTGTGCCTAGGTTATGTATGTGTGTGTAGGATACGTGTAGGTTCATGTGTCTCTGTATAGATGTATGCATATCCCTTTGTCATATTTTTTAGGATAAAACAAATAGTGATAGTAATATCCAGAGGTAGAAAAAGCAAGACACAAAGATGACTTAAGGACTTTGTGTCTCTGCACAAGCTCCCGGGAATATACTGGTGCAGGAAGTTAAGCCATACAAAGGAAAATTAAAAAGGCAGCTGCACTCCAGAGTCCAATTGCTATTCAGACCAGGCTGGTGCTCATTTTCATGCAAAACATGCTAATGACACGTTACCAAGGAGAGAGCTGCTCCAACAGATCAGGAGGGGAGAGGGCTGGCAGGCAGCAAGCAGCACAGGCCCCAAGACCTGCCCCGCCCCACACAGTCCGGCTGTTCCCACTGGACTGGCGGCTGCCGAAGGACACAGAGCGCAAATGCTCTGAACAGGACTACAAAGCCGAGCACAAGTAATCTGAAGAGGACAGGCCCGCAGGAAGGGCCACCTAAAACGTGCTCACAGTTCAACATAATAGCATAGGACAGAAACCACTGTTAGGAGAAAACCCAAGCGCCCTTGAGAGCCTGTTAACATTCCTCGCCTTCACATCCCCGTTCTGGCTCTGCCATGGAGACAGCCAGCCCGTGTCTGCATACGAGGTTTCCTCATAGGGGAGGTGGCGCTTTTCTTCTCAGACTCCATCTGTTCATGAGGCACTCCCTGTAGACACGGGACCCATTTCTGAGTCGTCTCATTTTTTGCTCCCTGTCCCCCCAGCTTCTGGCCTGCCAGACCCTCCTCCTCCAGTCACGCCCAGCACAGGCTTCTCAAACACCTATGGCTCACCTGGCTCCAAGCTCCTCCCAGGCTGTAAGTGCCTCTTCAGAAAGCAGGGAGCTAGCTCAGGGCCTTGCAGGCAAATACCTACCCTAGTACATGTGTTATGTTGTGCCTTTCACTTGAAGGTGCATGGGCCACAAACGCACTTACTGCTTTTAATCACTTTCAATCTCTTTGCAGAATGTTCAGGAGAGAAGCAGCTTTTTCTGTCCCAAGATGCACACCATTAAGTTCTCAGTGAAATGACCTTGTGTGTGAACATTTCCAACATAACTAAGCATTTTTGGACTGTTCTGTAATCACGAATTAATTCACCATTGCTTTGTGAATAGGGTTAATAACGATCTTCACCAAGGAGGAAAGGATAATTTCCAAATCTTGCAGATGACTTTAGGGCCCTCCTTTTCTACCTACTTTTGGTGTCAATGATGAGATAGGAATGCAGGGACCATTCTGGCTTGTAGTCACAGGGCACTGTTGCTCAAATGCTGCCATCAACACACTCTGGTGTCTAAGACCTTTCCAAGGTATAGGTTAAGCACCCCTCATCCAAAATGCTTGGGACCAGAAGGGTTTCAGATTGTTCTGGAATTTGGAATATTTGCATATACATAATGAGGTATCTTGAGGATGGGACCCAAGTCAAAACATGAACTTCATTTATGTTTCATCGATACCTTATACACATAGCCTGAAGGTAATTTTATATAATGTTTAACAATTATGTGCATGAAACAGAGTCTGTATACATTGATTCTTCTGCCTCAGTCTTCCAAGTAGCTGGAATTACAGGAGCCTGCCACCACGCCTGACTAATTTTTTGGATTTACTGTAGAGACGAGGTCTCACCAAATTGTCCAGGCTGGGACATTGCTTCATTTTAACTATGAAGAGACCAGGATACAGAGTGGATATACTTTCCATGGATAATGCCATCAAGGGGTTTCTTTTCATTTACATATGATGCAAAACGCTTACGCCACACGTTACACATTATAAACCAAAACACTGTGGAGAATAGCAATGCAGAAAGCAGTTTGTGTATCTGTGGTGGCTCAAGAATCCTGCTTGAGCGTTCATAATTGAAGCCTGGATCCAGGACCCACATTGTTTGCACAGAGCACCTTCCAAACAGGACCACACTACCATAGGTGTTGAACAAAGAAGTTCTCCATAACTCAAATGTCACTCAAGTTCAGCACTGACAGTCTGAGGTAAGCATTTAGATAGCACACCTCTACTGGCTGTGGGCATAAATAAAAGTGATTCTGCAAAGTGTAGAGTTATTTCTCAGAAATCACAGCTATGGCCGGATGTGGTGGCTCACACCTGTAATTCCAGCAGTTCAGGAGGCTGAGGCGAAAGGATTGCCTGAGCCCAGAGGTTCAAGGCCACCCTGGGCAACTTGGTGAGATCTCGTCTCTACAGTAAACCAAAAAAATTAGCCAGGAGTGGTGATGTGCGCCTATAGTTTCAGCTACTTGAGAGGCTGAAACGGAAGGATTGCCCGAGCCCAGCAGGTCGACGCTACAGTGGTTGTGGATCATGCCACTGCACTCCAACCTGGGTGACAGAGTGAGACTCTGACTCAAAAAAAAGATATAACCTTCAGCCTGGCAGGGTGTATTTGACATTGCCAGGACGGGACAGGGGCCAGGCAGCTGAGAAGACAAATGGGATATCCACGTCACTCTAAGCACAAGCCTCTAAAACGAGTTCCTGGTATTTCCACTGTCCGTCCCATGCCCTGGGGCAGTTCTTACAGGACACATTTCCCTGATGAAGTACGGGTAGAAGGCTCTTTTGCCACTACAAAGGCCAGGTGAGGTGGGGGAAGGAGACAGTGGGGAAGGCGACAGAGCCAAGGAGAGACAAGCAACCTACCAAGTGACCAAACAATCACGTTGAAACATCTTAAACAGCACGAACACTCAGGAACAATGGCACTGACCACTCTGTCCTTAGAAATACCAACTGACCATAGGATGTCCCAGACCATGAGCACCCATGGGGTACAGGCTGCCAGCTGCCCTTCCTATGTCTGGCATTCAGGCATGGAAACAATATTTACCGAATGAGAAGAGAGGCCAGTGACAACAAAGGAGAAAGAATAGAGAGCTGTTCCCACAAGTTCTGCTAGAACTTTTGTGTCTTATGGAACTGCCTTTGGAAAGGACGTGAGCCCTGAACCATCCTTAACTCAGCCATTTCTTCACTGCAACGTCTCTGGTAAAGTTGTTCCTTCCACGCCAGCCCACAGGGGCTCTCTTGTCCAGGATTCTAATGTGCTGTGGGAAAAGCAATTACTTTAGAAAATCAGATGAGTTTTATTTCTTCAATGTCTTCACAGAGGGATAAAAAGTTTCGCTGCTTTGTTTGGGCTTTATTTGTGCTTTTAGGGACTTGGATGTCAAATACAAATGATGTTGAATTAGAGAGACTGGTTAGTCATTTGTGGTTAAGGAAGGAAGGAAAGAGTAGATTAAAAGAGAAATTCCATTCACAGGTGATCCGAAACCACGTTACAGACACTGATTTCTTGAGGGGTTATTGTCCGACAACAGAAAACACCTAGGTTTGGAGACTGGAATATGTAATGGCCTCTCAAGGATCAGCCTCTGTACTTTCAGCACACACATTCAGAGAATTTGTCCCAGGCCTCTGTTGTTTCTCTGCTTAGAGAACCTCATTCTTGGCCCCAAGATTTGACCCTTGGGAACTGAGTTCCCCTTAAACTTACTCAATCAGAAGGCCAGGCCTGAGCAGAGGCAGGGATAACATGCCTGCAAACCTGTATTTTAGGGACAGTCTCTGGGCAATTTGGATGTCAAACCAGCACTGGGAATCTCTGCTTTGCGGGGCCCACACTCCCTACCTCCCTTTCCCAATCCACCACATTTGATACTAAAGGCTGGGCCTGACGTTTTCATCATCAGCGTGGCAATGTTCCTCCCCCAAAGTAAATTATCCTCATCTGCAAGAACAATGAGACTGAGTGTCCCCTGGTACCAGGCCTGTAGGGACCTATCCATATTCCTCCAGCCAGAAAGGCTTCTTGAACCCCAGGCCAGGCCATCTCTTCTAACGACTTCAAAAGGCAGTTTGTGGCACTTCAGTCTGGTTCACATGTGGACCACTGCTCCCAATAGCAATGAATAAGTGGCAGAAAAGTGATAAAATCGTAACTTTTAAGACCCATCCACCCCTCCCCTCACATGCAGTCTCTCCTATTCCCTCTCCCTTAGCATTTGCTTTATACTCTTCATGGTACTTATCACAATGAGCAACTATACACATTTGTGGGTCTTTAAAATTAATCTGTCTTGCCTTCTAGACCAGGAGCAGGCAAAATAGAGATCAAGGGCCAAATCTCCACTGCTGCCTGATTTTATAAATAAAGTTTTATTGGAATACATACACACACACACACACTCCCTCATCAGAAAGTTGAGGACATGAAAAAACATAAACTAAACTCCAAACAGTCTCAAGCCCTTCACAGGACAGAAAAGGCCATGGCTGCTCTGCTTCCTGGTGAAGGAGACTCCTCACACACCTGCCCTGAGACCAGCTAGTCCACCACTCCCAGGCACTCACTAGAGAAATGACGACATAAGCCCTCATTCAAACTGGCCAAACACTAGCTACCCACTGCTGAGTGGAACAGCCAGCTGTGGTGTATCCATAGAAGGAAACAGTGCCCAGTAATTCACCAGTTCCTGAGACATGCAGTCATGTGAGTGGGTCCTGGGCATCAACCTGAACAAAGAGGCCAACAGCCAAAGAATGCACAAGCAGAATCCTGTTTCCATGAGGCCCCAAAAAGTCACAAATCTGAGAATGTGTGCTGTGGGGGGAGGGTTTGATTGGAAACAGCACAAAGAAACTTTCTGGAACTTATTGTTTTGATTACAAAGTATATAAACTTATCAAAGTTCATAGAACTAAATACTTAAGATCTGTGCATTTTACTGAATGTGAATTTACCCTAACGTTAAAAAAAGAGAGAGAATATGCAAGCATATGTCTTTCTGTCATCTTAGGTAGTAAAGAGAAGGCAGAGAAAAGAACTTGGGACATTTGTATGCCAGATTAAAAATATGTCCCCACAAATTCTTTGAAACTCTTTCTTTCAAAAAAATTGAGATGATGGGCCAGGTGTGGTGGCCCATGCTAATAATCTCAACACTTTGGAAGATCAAAATGAGAGGATTGCTTGAGGCCAGGAGCATGAGACCAGCTTGGGCAACATAGTGAGATCCTGTCTCTACAAAAGAAAAAAAATGTTTTTAAATTAAAAGGAGTGGAGCAAAATTAACCTCCCCTTGAGTATAGGCTGGACTCTGTAACTCCCTTCTAACAGACAAAATACAGCAGAACTCCCATGTTCACTGTGGCACTATTCACAATAGCCAAGCAATCTAAGTATCCAGCAACAGATGAACGGATAAAGGAAATGTGGTATATGCACTTGATTGAATTTAAAGTCTTAAAAAAGAAGGAAATCCTGCTGTTTATGACAACATGGATGAGACAAGGAGGACATTATGCTACATGAAACAAGCTAGGCACAGAAGCACAAATACTACATCATCTTACTAGATAAGGATACACTTATGGCAATGATTGTGATGGTGGTTTCAAGGGTGTATACTTATCTCAAAACTCATCAATCAAGTTGCACACATTAAATATGCACAGCCGGGCTCGGTGGCTCAGCCTGTAATCCCGCGCTTTGGGAGGCTGAGGTGAGTGGACTGCCTGAGCCCGCGGGTTCGAGACCAGCCTGGGCAACTTGGTGAGACCTCATCTC
>NW_007047568.1:57795-61366 GCF_000164805.1 Carlito syrichta
CTGTAGTTCCAGCTACTTGGAAGGCTGAGACAGAAGGATCGCTGGAGCCCAGCAGGTCGAGGCTGCGGTGGCCGAGAGCGGCCACTGCACTCCAGTCTGGGTGACAGAGTGAGACTCCAACTAAAAAAATAAACAAATAAATATGCACAGACTTTTATATGTCAATCATACCTCAATAAAGTGATTAAAAAACTGTATGGCAGGCCAGGTGCGGTGGCTCAAGCCTGTAATCCTAGCACCTTGGGAGGCCAAGGTGAGGATTGCCTGAGCTCAGGTGTTCAAGACCAGCCTGGGCAACTTGGTGAGACCTCATCGCTACAGTAACTCAAAAAATTAGCCAGGCATGATATTGTGTGCCTGTAGTTCTGGCTACTTGGAAGGCAAAAGGATCACCTGAGCCCAGCAGATAATGCTGGGGTGGTTGTGAGCGTGCCACTACACTCCAGCCTGGGCGATGGAGTGAGACTCCAACTCAAAAAAACCCCAAAAAACTGTATGGCAGATGTGACAATGTTTGACTCCTGAAACTACATTATGCAGGCATTACAACTTCCTCTTTGCTCTCTTATGGATCACTCGCTGGGGGAAGCCAGTCGCCATGTTGTGAGGCATCTCAAGCAGCCCCGCAGAGAGATTTACACGTAGGGAGGAACTGAGGCCTTCTGCCAACAACCACCTCTGTGCCCTCTTGGAAATGGATCCTCCAACTCCAGGGAAACCTTCATAAGATAGCCATCATGGCCAACATGTTGACAGCAACCTCATGAGATGCTGAGCCACAGTCACCCAGCTAAACCCTCCCTAACTCCTGATCCTGAGAAACCATGTTAGATAATAAATGTTTAGTGGTGCCTCGAGCTGCTAAATAAAAGGATCATTTGTTATACAGCAAGGTAACACAGTTTGTCATTCCACTCTTCCTGCTATAATGATAAAGGGATCTTGTTGATTCTCTGGCTAGTGCTTCTGTTTTCAATGTATATATTGGGAGTTTTGAGGAGGAGGAGGGCAGATGGGACATAAAACTCACAAATGCTCAGGGTATCTGCTACTAAAATTTGATATGCACAAAATCAGTTCACCAACTGGACGTTATGCCAAGAATTCCAACAATGATTTGCAGCACACTAGCTGATTCTTCTAATTACCACTTGCCTTTAGATTAAGAGGGAAAAAATCAGATCTGAATTACTATTATAATATTTTATTGTGGCAGACATTTTCACTTACCCCCCAATAATAGTGGTAGGAGCATCTAGGTTGTGTAATTTTTATTAGCGCTAACCTATTATTGACAAATGCTTAAAGTTGCAAATGTTAGTGTACAGGTAACAAGCAATGGACACATTTAGGTTCACTTCAATCCTTGTTCCCTACCTTCCTCTGAGTCACAAATACGTGTCTGAATCCCTGGAACTCTAGCAATGGATCGAGAAAGTTTACACATTATAAAAGAGTTTCACCTCTATTATTTTTCTTCCAATAATTCTATCAGGGTATCAAGTCACAGACCACCGAGCTCACTGATTTGAGCATACTGTCGAGTTTGGGTAGATGTATAGAGTTGTGCGTTCACCACCACAATCCAGTCTAGAAACAATTTTGTCATCCTGGAGAGTCCTGTTGTGCTACACAGCATTCATTGTAGCCCTGCTGAAACCTTTGTTAATGTTTGCGTCTGCAAGGATGCTCAATGTCATGTAGCAGATGTAAAGAATCAAAGGTCTTTGACACTACAAATCAAATCATCCTGAAGTGACAGGAGGGAAACATCCCATTTCAACAATCTAGCAGGTGCACCTCTGTACTCTGTACAACTTTCCCAAACCCATCCTTAGGAACTAATCACTCCAAAGTGCAGAAGTGCTCCTTGGAAAGGAGCATCTCCAGTTTCCTCTCCCCGCTACTTATTCAACTGCACAGGCACACACACAGTTCAGTCCTGTACCCAGGGACAATGTCTGCAGAGAAAGGACAGGTAAGATTACTCCCCCTGCTGGTCTTCCAGCCCCACGGCCTGCTTCCATTGCCTCAGGAGGGACAAATTGCTGCTCTGCTCTCCACGCTGCTCTCGTCCTCCCTAAGTGCCTGCCACTCCCTAGGACCCTGCTCCTAGGCCATACACTTTGGCTAAAGGCCCTCCCTACCTGTACACGCCTGGTGGTCCCTACATCTCTGTTTTGATTTGCCCTCTCTGGAACCCTCCCCTCAGAAACTGTTCCTGCTCTGAACATCCAAATGAAATGTTACCTCTTCCACAATGCATTTTCTGGACCTGTTGGCACATGCAAGTCTTTCTTCCTCTGCATTCACACAGTGCTGAGTCTCTACCTGCTCATCTTCAGACGGCACGTCATTTGTCTGGGCTGTTTTCACCTAGTACCCGCTCTCCTGACTAGAACGAAGGTGCCCACTTCTGCCTCATCTACCCCATATTCCAGGGCCCTACAGAATGCCTGGCATGAAGCAGGTTTCAGCAAACGTTCACTGAGTCAACAGGAAGGAAGGAAAGAAGGAAGGGAGGAAGAATGAGGAAGGGAGGAGAGATGGAAAGGAGAGGAAGGCAAGGCAGGCAGGCTGATGTTCTCAGGGCCCCCCGACTACACAGCACCACAATAATTTACATTGTGTTATGGTCTGAGTGTTTGTGCCCCATCCCCAAATTCATAGGGTGAAATTCTAATCCCCAGTAAAATAGAATAGAAGAAGAGGTCTTTGGGAGGTGATGAGGTCATGAGGGGAGAGCCCTCTTGAATGGATTAGTGCCCTATAGGAAGAGACACAAGAGAGAGCTTGCCTCCTCTGTTCTCTGCCACGTGAAGACACAGTGAAAATTTGAAAGCTTCAAGCTGTTTGGAACGCTCCCTACAGAAACCGTGGAATCCAGCAGGCCAGCAATTTGATCTGGACATTCAGCCTCCAGACCCGTGAGAAATAGATGCCTGCTGTTTAGGCTACCTAATCTGTGGTCATTTGTTTTAGCAGTCCAAACTGACTAGGACAATTTCTTTTTTGTTGTTTTTTTGTTTGTTTGTTTTGGAATTGGAGTCTTACTCTGTTGCCCAGGCTGGAGTACCGTGGCACGCTCATGGCCACCACAGCTTCAACCTACTGGGCTCAAGTGATCCTTCCACCTTAGCCTTCCAAGTTAGCTGAAACTATAGCATGTGCCACCATGCCCGGCTAATTTTTTTATTTATTGAGGAAATGAGGTCTCACCAAGTTGCCCAGGCTGGTCTCAAATCCCTGGACTCAGGCAATCTTCTCACCTCGGCCTCCCAAAGTACTGGAATTATAGGAATGAGCCACTGCCTCCAGTCAACCAGGACAATTTCTATATTAACTTCCCTAATAATAGAGTACTGGCTAGGTGCCATGGCTTATGCTTGTAGTCCACACTTTGGGAGGATAACTTGAGGTCAGGAGTTTGAGATAGGATCTCACAATCTTACTCTGTTGTGTCACAATCATAGCTCATAACAGCCTTGAACTCCTGGGCTCAAGTAATCCTCCCACTTCGGCCTCCTGAGTAGCTGGGACTACAGGTGTGTACCATGCCCCTCCCTCCCTC
>NW_007047568.1:61519-107007 GCF_000164805.1 Carlito syrichta
CTCCAGTCTGGGTGACAGAGTGAGATTCCAACTCAAAAAAAAAAAAATGAGTACTAACTTCTTCAAAGGAGGTTCTGTCTGTGTCTGATTCAACTCTGTAGGCTTCATAGCACCTGGCCACAAGAATGTGAATTGTTAACCAAGAAGATAACACACTGATGTCACCCGAAAACCTGTCCACTGAGACTGTAGTTCTTCTGATCCCAGAGGTGATTAAAACACAGGGGCAAACAAACAAAATCCTTAGACTTCCAGTATGCTGGAGCTGAGGGCCTAGGAGAAGATTTCATCCTAAACGAGATGAGGACAGTCCCAGCTCCAGTGTGGAGTCACCTCCAAAACCCTCTTCCAGTATAATGTCATATTTCCACAATTGCTAAAGAAACAGATCCAACGGGCAGATTCAGTTAGGTTCACTTGCCCATTAAAGGCAACTGGAAGCAACTATACTTTTCCATACAATTACTGAAATAAAACTATTAGCTGGTTATTGAGAAGCCCCCTACTCTTCAGTATGTGTTCAGATCCATGGTATATATCCCCTATTTATTTTGTTATATGTATGCCCTGACTGATCAAACGTTCTGAGGTGGCTTACCCAAGGAAAACAAACACATACCATGAACAATAAAATGAACATAACATCACAGTGAAAGCAAAGGTAGACAAAAAAGCAGCAAGGCACAAGCACAGGCACGCGTCCCCATGAGCAGCACAGACCCTGGAATGGGCAGAGGCCCTACAGTCATGTCACAAATGGGACCATGTTTTCCCATTCACCAGAGCCAATGAGAGCTCTGATGAGTTGGGGTTATTGTAAAGCGGGGTGCTTCCTGATTTTTCTGCAGAGACAGTTATCTTACCCACCTCCATTTGCAAAGTGATGGCATGACTGAGAAAGTTCGGCTCTCCTGTCCACATGTGAGAAGACTGCAACCCAAGAGCTAAAGGGGCCTGCCCGTCACCCTGAGCTAGGATGATTCAGACATTCATCTGCTAATTTCTGCTTTTCCTTCTGCAATACCACATCACATGTTAATCTGAAACCCTGGTTGTTTTCTTCTGTACCAGTCCTCTTTCAAAACCCTGGAGGCAGTTTCAGGTGGAGGACCACATCTCCTAGGGAAATCACACTGACAGCCATGGTGGTTATACCTTCTGTAGCAAAAATATTAACAAGAGGTTGAAAACCCCAAAGCACAACTGTGAAGCTGGCGGCCACCAAACTGGCCACACAGAGCCACCAGGTATGAGGGCTACGATGTGACAAGTCAACACAACTGTATGTTCAAAAAACCTAACCCTAACCAACCATTAACATCTAAAAAGTACGCAACACACCGCAGGGATGTATTTTCAACTTAGATGACAATAATAAAGAAAGGCCCCACCTTCAGTAGGAAAATGAACCTGAGCTGAAGAGTAATACACAAAGAAAAAAAAAAGATGGCTACTAAACACATCCAAAGAGTCTGACTTTGCTAGTCACTGGAGAAATGCAAGTTAAAGATGAAATAACATTTTTTACCTATTAAACCACAGAATTTTTAAAATGTCTAACACTGTCCTAGGCTGTTGGTGAACAGAGTGTAAACAGGAAACACACACTTTATGGAGGGCAATGTGGTGATATTTCCTAAGTGCCTGCTTAGCAATCCCAAGTCTAAAATTGTATCCTAAGGAAATCAGCATGGAAGAGCACAAACATTTCACTAGATGTTCGCTGTGGTACTATTTACAATTGTGAAAGACTGGAAGCAGTCCTATATGCCTACAGTATTGCTACAGGTGGTCCTATCTTAGAACACCACATACCACACATATACAGGTTTAAAAAAAAAAAAGACAGCTTCCGTACAATACGTGTGGTATGACTGTAAATATAAAAACAAGTATTTGTATTGAAAAAGGTCTTCAAAGAAGATGCATTTCCATGTCTCACAAAGGAAATTCTGGGTGGTAGGATGATTTGCAATGTCTTCATACTGCTTCTCAGAATGTCCTTTTTTTTTTTTTTTTTTTGAGTTGGAGTCTCACTCTGTCACCCAGACTGGAGTGCAGTGACACGCTCCCGGCCACTGCAGCCTCAACCTGCTGGGCTCTGGCAATCCTTCCACCTCAGCTTCCCAAGTAGCTGGAACTACAGGCATGCATTATCACGCCCGGCTAATTTTTGATTTATTGTAGAGATGAGGTCTCGCCAAGTTGCCCACGCGGGTCTTGAACCCGCAGGCTTAGACAATCCACTCACCTCAGCATCCCAAAGCACTGGGATTACAGGCTGAGCCACTGAGCCTGTACTGTCCTTGTATTCTTATTTAAAAGGTTTAGTTAGCAAAATAGATTATTTACAAAAGAAATATTATTAGAAATTGTATACCTGGCCAGGTGTAATGGCTCACACCTGTAATCCCAGCACTTTGGGAAGCCAGGGCAGGAGGATTGCTTGAGTCCAGGAGTTTGAGACCAGCTAGGGCAACACAGTGAGACCTTATCTCTAAAACAAACAAACAAACAAACACTGTATACCATATCCTAGGAAGCTGTAGCCTTGGATTAGTATAATCCTGGTTCTCAAAAATATATGTCAAGAACAATTTTGAATTTTGGGCAGCCCTGTGTATAAAATACATTAAAATCCAGTTAGAACAGCATATTGTCCCTGTAAATTTAGAGAAAATTTCAATCTTTCTTCCATCACAATCGCATGTGACCCAAAATTCTGAAAATTCCACATCTCAGATTTTTGCCTGATCGTTGTTTAACACAGCTGAACTAGATTCGGAAATGGATTATTTACCCAATAAACTTCAGATAGTTGCTGTGCATGAAAATTTACTTCATATTTATAATTATTATAGAAAATGTCTACAGTACATATATAGAGAGAGGTGTGCATATGTGTGTACACACACCTGTGTACACATGTTGAATATCTTCTTAGAATTTCTAGTTATTTCACCTTTAATGACCTCCAAGCACTACATTTACGGGCCCACTGGCTGAATTTGTTTTTTTTTTTTTTTGAGTTGGAGTCTGACTCCGTCGCCCAGACTGGCGTGCAGTGGCATGTTCCCGGTCACTGCAGCCTTGACCTGCTGGGCTCCGGGGATCCTTCTGTCTCAGCCTTCCAAGTAGCTGGAACTACAGGCGTGTGCTACCACGCCTGGCTAATTTTTAATTTATTGTAGAGATGAGGTCCTGCCAAGTTGCCCGGGCAGATCTCGAACCTGCGGGCTCAGGTAATCCACTCACCTCAGCCTCCCAAAGCACTGGGATTACAGGCTGAGCCACCGAGCCCGGCCAAATTTTTTTAATAATTAAAAAACAAATTCCATGCAAGCTATACCTGAGAGAGCCTTGTCCATGAGAAGCTGGCTTTGTGAGGCTTTAGCACAGAACCCCTAAGTAGGCTTAACTGTCGCCAGCACTGCCACCAACAGAGCCCTGTTGGCAGAAAACAGCGTCTGCTGACAGAGCTCATTTTAGTTGTAAATGGGTATCAAAGATACTACATGTATGTGTGTGTCTCATGTATATTTATATGTTTTTGTACATGGAAATGATGATGGCAAGTGAACAAAACAACACAACCACGAATCAGCCAGTGAGGCTTGCTATATGATTTGAAAGGGAATTCAAGTCCCTGGCTTCTTTCCCAAAGAATCAAATGCTAATATAGCTGAAAGGGACCCTCAAAATAATTTAATCTAAGTTCCTTATTTTATGATCTTATGGATGAAGAAATGGAGGGTCACAAAGGTCAGGCGACTCGCAAGCCACACCTGGTGAGTGGGTCTCTGTACTGCGACCCCCCACCCCCAGAAGCCCAAATTGAAATTCCATCTCACTGCATCGTCAGCCCACTAGATATGGATATGAAAGTTAGTGAGAGAATAGCTTCGGCATCATGTATCAATTCTACATTCAGGCTGTGCTTACCTGTAGGACCTTCTCACATTAGTGAACAGGAGCCCATCAGACTGAAAATCAGTCACACTGCATTCGAGACCTCTCCATTAACTAGCTGTAAGAATCCAGTCAGTTAACCCTCACCTTGACTATAAAATGAACATGGTACCTGCACTGTGATGTATGTGAAAAGGAATGATAAACTTTCAGGAATTTTCACAAAGCATTTGGTAAATATTTTGTTTTAAAGGTAAATTATTAAATAATTCTAGGATTTCTTCAGACATCCAGGGATGTCTACAAGCCTCCCAGAAATGACCCGGCTATCTAATCTGCTCTAGGAAAAGCCTGCTAGAAAGCACAGTGTCCAAGGACAGAAGAATGATGGGTGGATCTGGGTGGACATGACATACCAGCTTGTCTGTTGCTTCCCCACCCTGGTATTCTTAATTTTAATGCCCACAAGAGGTCAAGAATTAAAGATAGTGAAGAGTAGAGAATTTCAAAGGCCACATAAAACATCACCTTCCCCAACCTTCAAAATCCAAAGTCAGGCTTTGGGGGAACAGTCAGCCTATGCAAAACAAGCAGCAGAGAGTGCACACTTACTAGGGTCATGTCGCTCCAGCTGAGTAACAGAAGCCTTCTGCAACCTATGTGGTTATAACATGTATGGTTATTCCTAACACTCTGTACAAAATTGCTTTTGTGTGTGTTGTGTTCATGCCTCCACAAATGAAAATTCTCCTGTAAATTTTTGCCTAAAGGTATGTGTGTGAGTCACAGAGACAGACAGACGGACAGAGAGGGAGAAAGGACAAAATGGTTTTTCTACTATGTATGACAAAAGAAAGACATGTCTTTATTTCTACCACTCATGCAATACTTTTCTGCAACAAAATCATCAAAAATACTTGTAGAATATGCTCTCAAAGGCTCTATTTTGCCAGGAAAAGAAACATGCCCACCATTCGTCAAAACTATACCAAATCTTCAGTTTTTTATATGACATGTTAAAATATCATTTTCCAGTCACTTTATAAATCTTAAGACAGTCTACAAGGCAGTAGGCTGCTTACTTGTAAATGCTGCCAGGTAGATTTCTGAAAACCTTTCTTCAAACTCCTTTTCCCTTTACCCTTTCAACTAGCACAGCCACTAAACATGCATTTCAAAAATGACACCTACTCATGTGAGTCAGTAAATGCAGACCCAAACAGAGAGAGAGCGTGCGTGTGTGTACATCCATATCTGTACAGTAATTTCCCTGGGAAAATGGCATCGACCCTCTGAGCACACAAAGCTTAATTTAGTAAAGCAATGGCCTTCTAATCATTTAGAAATGGGGCCCAAAATAATCATCTGTTTCTTTTATCACAACATAAAAGGAAAAACAGAGCAAATGTACAGTACAACCCTTAAACCATCACAATCACACCAAAGAGAGCAAATTAAAATAACTGGAAAATGCAAAGAACCATAGGATTCCATTTTTCCCATGTAAATGTTTTCACTGCCCAGCAGGCGATGTGCAGATACCCACGGAGCACCGTCATGACTAAACATGCACACCTGATTTCACTGCTTTTTTTTTCATCTGGATGTGGCTGACTCACCATTTTCTTTCAATGTCTGCATTCAATGCCTGAGTAATGGGAATCACTGCTGCTCCTTACTGCTACTGAAAAAGAAAAGGCAAAACGAGGCGGACAGGTCTCTGCGTGCTGCTGGTGTCCCTCGGCCAGCTCCCTCGGGGACCCATCTGCAGGACTCACACGGAGCAACGGCCCCTCACGCCACGGGCTGCCGGCGCCGCCAGTGGCGACGACGTGCCACGGTTTCCAGCCCAGAGCCCGGTATTAAGAGCTCTGCCTTCCCAGTTCCAGTGTGCTTTTAGCTAACGGTGAAAACTAAAGCTGCAAACATCGCACGCATCCACAAGCACACATCAGTGCAGGCGAGTGTGCCTGCGCACATACGTGCACGCCTGCAGAGTCACAGCCATAGTCTGCACCCCAAATGGCATCGTTGTTCACCTTCAGGCGGGACAATAAACAAAGAAAATGTTTGCAGACCTCGCCAGATCTTACCCACAGCATTGTGAGCTGACAAGCAACCTGCCCTTCATGACAACAGAACAAAAGAGTCACCGGGAACTACAAAGCCCTAACAAATAGCTCAGGCATTATGAAAGCAGCCCGTCTGGGATGAGCTGCCGGAGAGCAAACGCAGGGGTCCCTTACCCAGCTCTCGGCTCCCTGTGGAGGATCGGGGCTCGCCAAGCCACGAAGGCAGCAATGTGCTTCAGGGACCCGCAGCCCGCCTCTGCTGCAGCCCTTGAATCTCACCGCCTACAGCTCCGAGGAGTCTCGAAGCCAAGCTCGCAACAGCTGGCCTGCCTGTGCCTGCTGCCTTGTCACGGACAAGTTCACGCAGGCTCCGTCAACTTTCACCTCCACGGTGGGAGGCTCCGTGTGTATTTCCCATCACTTCACCAGTCACTCCTGACCTGGGGAGTGTTCCAAACACTTCAATGCTTAAACCCCAGATGGCCTGTCCTTTTAAGCCCTAAACAGCTAGGGTCTTTCTTTTTATTTAATAGGGGGAAATAGAGAAAAGCCTACTGCATTAATGTTATGTAGCTCTATCTACTTGATGACACTAGACAATCGTATAACATATGTGACACATGGTTCAACTCCACAGCCACAATGAGGCAAAAGATGACATTCGATAGCCTACTCAATGTCCATCTATATTCTTGGGTTGATTACACACTCATCAGGAATGTAATCCATCAACCAACTAACAAGTGTTTCCAGAAGTTTTCGTGCATGCAAGGCATTTGGGGAAGAAGACAAAGCAGTTAAGTCACAGGCTGCCCCTCACTTTCCCAACTCATCATTTCACAGTGACCTGTATTTAAAGGCCCTGTACTCCAGCTCCACTTCTTACACAGTCCCAGACCTCAGTGCAGCCTTGCCAATCCACCTCTCCTGCTACTGGGTCTAAGAGCAGCCCCTTGCCACCCAGAGAGCCCCCACCCTCCCGAGTCCTGGGTTTGGCCACCAGGACATATTTTCCCTTTCCAACCTGCTGCTGTCAATCTCTTCTAAACTCACAGCAATTACTTCTGGCTTCTGTTCATTTCACCAAATAACACCAAATAACAACTTTGCAGCCTCTGCTGTATTACTGCTATTTTAGTTTTAATTTTTTTCTACATCTATTCACTCTTAAGGCACTGGGCTGCTACATTAATGTTATATCCCATAAGCATCTAAATGAGTCTGTGAGAAAAGTAGCTATGGGCTGGGTATGGTGGCTTATGCCTGTAATCCCAGCACTCTGGGAGGCTGAGGCGGGAAGACTGCTTGAGGCCGGGAGTTTGAGAGCAGCCTGGGCAAAATAGCGAAACCCTATCTCTACAAAGTGAGACAGACAGAAAAATTCCTGTGGATATCCCCATTGTACAGAGATGTGAGGTTAGCAAGTTTGGGAGGCCTGATGCAATCACACTGAGAAGCAGAAGGAAGATATGAGCTATATCTTTGACTCCAAAGCCCACATTCTTGTCAGTACTTTTCATCTTCATGTATTACTTTACCAAGTACATGCCTCTGTCACTAAGAGAGGGTGTGTCATTTGTCCCAGGCCATCTTCCTATCCCAGCTGTTCAACATACTCTGCAAGGTCACACACAGAATAGGAATCCAATAAGTAGCTGGTAGCTGATTAAATATTTCATTGCACTTAGTCCCCAAAAGGTGTGTTTCTAACACTTAGAAACTGAGTAACTCAAAATACATTATAAGAATTTGTATTTTTTTAGCCGGGCTCGGTGGCTCAGCCTGTAATCCCGTGCCTTTGGGAGGCTGAGGTGAGTGGATTGCCTGAGCCCGCGGGTTCGAGACCCGCCTGGGCAGCTTGGCGAGACCTCATTGCTACAATAAATCAAAAAATCAACCGGGCGTGGTAGCACACGCCTGTAGTTCCAGCTACTTGGAAGGCGGAGGCGGAAGAATCGCCGGAGCCCAGCAGGTCGAGGCTGCGGTGGCCGGGAGCGGCCACTGCACTCCAGTCTGGGTGACAGAGTGAGACTCCAACTCAAAAAAAAAAAAAAGAATTTATATATTTTTAAGATGGGGTCTTGTACTGTCACCCAGGTTAGAGTGCAGTGGCGTGGTCACAGCTCACTGAATCCTCGAATTCCTGGGCTCAAGCAATCCTGTGCCTCAGTCTCCCAAGTAGCTGAGGCTACAGAAGCGTGCCACTACCTCTGGCTAATTTTTTGTAGAGATGGGGTCTCCTTACATTGCCCATGTGGGTCTTGAACTCCTGGCCTCAAGTGATCCTCCTGCCTCTGCTTCTTGAATGGCGGGAACTGCAGTCGCACACCTGGCTGATTTTTTTTATTTTTTATTTTGTAGAGATGCGGTCTCGCTATGTTGCCTAGGCTGGTCTTAAATGCCTGGTTTCAAGCAATCCATTCCAAAGTGCCGGGATACAGGTGTGAGCCACTGTACCTAGTCCAAATCTGCTTTTGATTGACATAAAACATTTGTATCCTCAAAAAAATTCCACAAATAAAAAAGAAATAGAACAAAAAGAACTACCCTAGCCCTTTTATATTCTGAAAGAACTCTTCCTCCTCACCTCTTGGACAGTCTTGGTGAAACCTTGAAACTTTTCCAAGACATTTCCCATGAATGGGGTGGCATGCCTGGTCCTTGTGGTCCAAGGACAACCTTCCCTATCCCACATTGTCACTACAAGTCAGAGTGGCTGGTGTTGACAGCATTCTACATTCTCAGGTTGTGAACAAGCCACAGCTGCCTCCACTCGGACAAAGCACACTCCCCAAAGTTCAACAACCACACTAGAGACAAGGAAAATGACAACGATGAAGAGATGGATATCATGTTGCAAGAGAATTATAGCCTACTACAAAGAAGCCTCTTGGAAAACCTCCAGCCGACCGCCATCAGTTCCATGGTCCCTGTCCCAAAGGCACACTCAAGACTTTGCCTTACATCCCTAAATGAAACCCAACACAGCTGGCAAACCTCTGTGCAAAGGGCCAGATAGCAGATATTTTTGGCTCTGTTGCAGTGACTCAATTCTGCGGTTTCAGAGAGGAAGCAGCCACAGGCAACCTGTGAGCACGTGGGTATGGCTGCATGCCGATAAAACTTTATTTACAAAAACAGGCAGCGGACCACAGTTTACCACCCCCTGACAAAAGCGATGGTTACACAACCCTTTTCTCTGTTGAGTCATCTCGACATCTGCTCCCCTGGAGCTAAAACCCAGGGAGGCTAGGGATGCTTGATCGTATTCTTCCAGAAAGGCTGCTCTGCTTGCCCATTAACCTGTTTCTGAGTGAACCCTACCTAGACCCCTCAACCTTCTAATATTACCTGATTTGGGTGAACCTGATGAGAGAGTGTATCATAAACATAAACTATGAGACCCAGACTCCACAGAAGATTCCAGAAGTGGTCCCAGGAAGGAGGAGCTGCGGCCAGGGGACTGTATGGGATTTGCTCAAGAGGGGATGAGCCAGGAGGAAGCTTTGGTGTGTACACAGTGGGTGAAGACAGTGACCAGAGGACCACACGGGGAACTGCACATGGAACTTCATGGCCATGCAGAGACTTTCTACTCAGAGAAAGGGTCTGTGTCATACTGACTCCAGTTCTGCCATGTAGGGTCTGCTGAGAGGTGAACAAATCAGAGACAAACATATTTACCATCTGATCCTCTGCAAAGTCTGTCGACTTCTGAGCTAGAGTCACTTAGTACACAGACTCATTTTAAATAAACAAAAAAAAAGTTTTCTTGTGGACTCCCAGTGTTGAATGAGATTTTTTAAAAACCGAGATAAAATAAAATTCAAATACCATAAAGACACAATTGGACTTGAAGGGAGGTGGCCTGACAAGTTCTGCTACGGACATCCACATCCCTGTGGATGTGGAAAGGGTGCAGTTCAGTAGTTTTTAGTATGTTCACAGAGTTTCACAGCCATTACAACTGATTCCAGAACATTTTCATACTCCAAAAAGAAACCCTGTACCCACCAGCAGTCTCTCCCTTTCCTCTCTCCTCCAGCCCCTGGCAACCACTATTTTACTTCCTGACTCCATGGACTTGCCTATTTTGGATACTTCATAGAAATAGACTCATATAATAGGTGACTTTTATTTTTTTGAGTTTAGGTCTCACTCTGTCACCCAGGCTGGAGTGCAGTTGCACAATCACGGCTCACTGCAGCCTCAACCTCCTGGGCTCAGGCAATCCTTCCACATTTGCCTCCCAAGTAGCTGGGACTATAGGCACATGCCATCACACTCAGCTAATTTTTAAAAATTTTTTGTCGAGACAAGGTCTCTCTATGTTGCCCAGGCTGGTCTCAAACTTCTGGGCTCAAGAAATCATCTGGCTTCCCAAAGTTCTGGGATTCTAGGCGTGAGTCACGGTGCTCGGCCTGATTATTTTATATTATATTGTTTAAATATGTCTAAATATGAACTGTTTCAGTTTATTTTTATAGTTCTTAAGTTATAAAACACAAAACAAATTTGCAAGTTATATGTAAGCAAAACTCTAAAGCCGATGTTACTTCATATGTTGGGTGACGTGTCTTTGCTGAGAATGAACTACAACACAGTGACCCTGGGCACTGCAGTCCTGTTTTTTCTGGGTCCAGCTACCATGGCTTCCTAATGCCACAAGAGGACTCATCTCAATCACTTTTCCTTCGATTAACAGGACACAGAGCTCTGCTGGCATGGCACCCGATGTCTTGTCCCTCATACAGAGGGAGAGCATACTTAACATGGGAGCCCTGGACTTACTCTTTCCTTCCAACCAGGGGCAATTATGTCATTCTCACAGACAATGAGATTACTAGACACATGCACACACATACACACGCACCATGATGTATACACCATCCAGAATATTCTGATGGGAATTTTAAGATTTTGCATGGGAATGAAGACACCAACATTTAAACTCACAGAGGACAGGCATGTTCCCAGGGATGTGCTCCAAGTGCTATGTGTGAGAAAGCCTGAAGCAGAAACACTTCTGAGACAACCACTCTGCCACCACTCATGCGTCAGTCCTCCTTCGCCTTCCTCCCTTCCTTCTGGAGTCTCATGGTGGTGGAGGCGGTGTGAGTTATATGGTAAAAATGGGAGGACCTGTGGGTCCAGGGGGATGCAGACCTACCACACACTTCTGGCTCTGGCTCTGACGTCCTACCCCAGGAACTCTTTGGGTTTGTGCAGGTACAAAAAACACAAAACACTTGGAAATATTTGAATGCATGTTCTATTTACATTGAGAACAAACTGACTCACAGAACTGTTTTCCTTTTTTTTTTTTTTTTTTTTTTAACTTCAAATGTGTGGGCCTTCAGAAAGCAGATGAGTTAAATCAATTTCTGAGACTAACTGCAAGTACCTAACCATCATTTAAGATAGGAGTCTCTAACCCCCAGGCTGTGGACCTGTTAAGAACTGGGCCGCACAGCAGGAGGTGAGCAGCAGGCAAACAGAGTTCTGTCTTCTGTCAGATCAGCAGCAGCATTAGATTCTCATAGGAGCACGAATCCTATTGTGAACTGCGCATGCGAGGGATTGAGGCTGTGCGCTCCTTATGAAACACTAATGCCTGATGATCCCCTCTCCACCCACCCATCCCTGTCTGTGGTAGAACTGTCTTCCATGAAGCCAGTCCCTGATGCCAAAAATGTTGGGGACCACTGACTTAAGACACCGAGTCTGTAAGACTCTTTTTTTTTGGAGCCAGGATCTCACTCTGTCACCTAGACTGAAATGCTGTGGTGCAATCATTGTTCATTGTAGCCTGAAACTCCTGGGCTCAAACAATCCTCCTGCCTCAGCCTTCCAAGTTGCTGGGACTACAGGCGTGTGCCACCACATTCAGCTAATTGTGAGACTCTTAAGTCAAACACTAAAAATGAACATATTTTGCTGTGTGTGGTAGTACACGCCTGTAGTCCCAGCTACTTGGGAGGCTGAGGCATGAAGATTGCCTGAACAGGAGTTCAAGGTCGCAGTGAACTATGATTGTGCCTGTAAACAGTCACTGCCACTCCAGCCTGGGCAACATAGGGTGACACTCTTTAAAAAAAAAAATTCATGGATGACTACAAAATGGGGACAGGGTTTGTGTTGAGGGGCAGTGATAAAAATGTTGTGGAATTAGATGACAATGGTTGCAACAGCCTTGTGAATGTATGAAATGTCTCTGAATTGTACAGGTCAAAATTTATGTTATTTGGATCTTATAAGTTAAAGATAAATAAACAAGTTAACAACATCATTGAAAACAAAAAGCAAGCCACCCACCTGAGTAATTCACAGACAAGCAACAGCTCACATGGCCTTAATAGCTACACCTACAAAGGCTGTGCATCCCAAGCATGAGTGGGAATGCTTAGAAGGACAGGACAGCCAGTCATCACAGTTACTTTGTGAAGGAATTTAGCTTCCTGGGCCTTCAATTCCCCAGCACTCTTCTCCAGACTCAGTGGTTTCACTGTTCTAACATACAAATGCCAACATAAATAGAAAGTAGCAAAAGAAAAACTCACTACAGGTAAGCTGTCTTACCCTCCCCCAAAGAGAGAGGCTGTCTGCATGTGGAGCCCATTTTCCAAAATTCCTAAGACCAATGATGCCCAGGGAGGCCCTGGGGCAGAGAGACTCACCCTGCAGCTTGCTGTCTCTGGAAGCAGGTTTCCAGCCTCACCAGTCTCACAACATCCACTCTACAATGGTGCTTTTTTACATCTCCACTCCTGCCAACAATACTCAGGTACCCTCTCCCTGGCTGTACCTCCCTCAGTGGTAGAGTACAGGCCAACATTCCCAATCCATGGATGACGTGTGCTTCTATTTCCAACACTGAGCAATCACACGAGTTTGATGGAGAAGTTCAACTTCACCCATTAATTGTAGGAAAGTCAACAAAACTGCTACAAAATAGGGTGCTAGTCAAGGCCCTATGAGAAGAAACAGGAATCGAAGACCTGAGTATTCTACAGTTTGGTTCTAGAGCCAAGAAGAAACACACTAACTAAACAGGGAATCAAAAGAGGGCATAAAAACTACATGAAGGCAAAGATTACTTCAAGAGAAATCAGAGAAGGCATTGCCAATGGCTTTGCCAACTTGAATACTATTAACATAAGTAGTATTTAAATCTGCTATGGCCTTACGAATGGGTGCCTGTGCCATCTCAGCCCTGGCTAGAGGACCTGACTAGGACACAACACAGTGGACTCAAGACTGGAAGAACCTAAGAGAGCTGTGTATTGAGGTGGATTTCTGGAAAAAGGCCAAAACACTGAAGGATACTGTTAACATGTGGACTCAAGGTCAACCAACAAGGGTGAGAACTCTGAAGAAAGGAGTCAACTGGGAAGAAAAGAGACAAGAGAAGGAGAGCAGAGTGGGGTACCATGTCAGCATGAGCTACAGGAGTCTCTCCGTCCAAAGAGAGGGCGCCGTGGGCTTCAGGCCTGTCACTTGGCTCAAAAGGGCACAGTTGGGTAGTTGTCAGAGGCAGGACGCTGGGGAACAAAGTGTAGCTTTTGGCAGGGCTGGGAATTCTTCTGGGAAGGCAACCTCCAGGCCAGAATCCAAAAGTCACGAGAGGGATAAAGGAGGCTGTACAACTACAGCTACACATGGTGGAGCCCAACCAGAAGGTAGAGCTATTTTATTTTTTGTAGAGACAAGGTCTTGCTATGTTGTCCAGGCTGAACTTGAACTCCTCGGCTCAAGTGATCCTTCCGCCTCGGCTTCCTAAGTAGTTGGGACTACAGGCACGAACCACTGTGCCCAACTTGACACAAATTCTGTTTGTATTAGACTTTGTCTCCCTGTCCTGTCTAGAACTTAGATGTCTGAGTTAAATCTTCATCCATACTTCCTTTCTGCTTCCTTCAGCTTTAGCATCTTGAGTAGTAAATAATTCCTGCCCTTTTTTTGCATGCTTCTTCCTTCACATGGGTTCTTTGTGAATCCGTTTCCTTGGTCTTACTTTCTTCTCCCTAGGCCCAAACCCTGTAACCCTCAAACTATCACCTTAAAACTCTTCCTTCTAGGTCGGGCTCAGTGGCTCACATCTGTAATCCCAGCAATTTTGGGAGGCAGAGGCAAGAGAATTGCCTGAGCCCAGGGTTTCAAGACCAGCCTGGGCAACTTGGCAAGACATCGTCTCTACAATAAATTAAAAGAATAAAAGAAAAAAAATTTTAGAAGCTGGGTGCAGTGGTTTACATCTGTAATCCCAGCACTTTGGGAGGCGAAGATGAAAGGATTGCCTGAGTCCAGGGGTCTAAGACCAGCCTGGGCAACTTGGCAAGATCTCATCTCTACCAATAAAAAAAAAAGCCGGGTGCAGTGGCTCACACCCGTACTTCCAGCACTTTGAGAAACGGAGGCAAAAGGATCGCCTGAGTCCAGGGGTTCAAGAACAGCCTGGGCAACTTGGCAAGACCTCGTCTCTACAATAAATCAAAAAATTAGCCAGGCATGGTGGCACATACCTGTGGTTTCAGCTACTTGGAAGGCTGAGGTGGAAGGATCGCCTGAGACCAGCAGATCAAGGCCGTGGTGGCCGTGATTGTGCTACTATACCCCTGCCTGGGTGACAGAGTGAGACTTCAACTCAAAAAATAAATAAACAAAAACTCTTCCTTCTAAATAAGGTAGAGTCATAAGACCAAACCACCAAATAAACAAATCTGTGCCTACCTGCTCTGGGTTTCCAAAGCCCACCTGTACAAAGGGAAAACACAGTTGCAAATTAAGCCATAAAGACAAGCCCACTAGATCCATGCCACAGTCTCCATCCTCCGGCTGCTGTTTATTACTTCTGGGACGAGGCTGTCATGTTCACAAGTACATCCTGCATAGAAAGAACTTTTCCATTCAATGCCCTGTACTCCACTGGCATGAGCTATGCACAACATCAGGCTCTGTTCTGACAAAATCTCAAGCTCACGTTGCACCTTGTTATCCCAATCCGTCCAGCATGGGCTTCATAATTACCTAGTAGCGCAGTTTAGAATAGAAAGCTTCAATTGTCCCTTAGCTAATTGAAGGCCAGGCAGAGTAAACGTCTGCCCTAAAGTAACAAACTAGGGGAAGAGCTTGAATGAAAAATCTCTGGTACTCATTCTGAAATCAACATGTAAGAAGCTTGTTTTGTAAATGAAAAATTGTTCTTCACATTAACCTCTGTACACTGAGTTAGCTCTTGGGGTGGACAGCTTGTATATGAATTTGATATTACAGCAAATTTTTTCCTGGAGGGTTCTATTTCATAGGTTCTCAATTTTGTGGCTGGTATTGAGATTTAGAATATATCCTCATTCTCCCCTCCCCTCCCATCTGTCCCAACCAAATACAAGCCCAAGGTCAATGCCAGCCAGTTGGTGCTTGGCAGCGGCTTCTAAAGGTAAAGGCGGAAATGGTTGGAAGAAGGCAGAGAAGGGGGACACTGCCAGCACCCACAACTGCTGGGGCCACCCCCAGATCTCATTTCAGAGCCAGTTTCCAGAGCCTCCCAGAACATAATCCTTTTTGAGACTCTCAAACTTAGGAGCAAGAATCAAATATAGTACATCATAACTTTCCTACAAGGTTTAAAATCCAATACTGACAAACAAGTCTATGCTACTAAATTTATCTTGAGATACTTATGTTGTGTTGATTCTAAATGCTGTCCTAGTGCAGGAGGGTAAGTGAAGCCCATTTCAGTTACTAACGTGTAAACTCTTAAATAACATTTCACCACACAGAATGTACCACTGTGGAATGATTATTCATGATCAAAAAGGACTGACTGAAGAAAGATTAGGCTGGTACATATCCATCCACTACCAATCCATCTGCTTATACACTCACCCACCCATCCTTCCATCAATTTGCCCACTCAGTCACCCACTCACCCATCCATCCTTCCATCTAACTGCCCACTTATTCACCCACTCATCCTTCCATCCATGCACCCATTCATATACCCAACCATTCATCCACCCACCCACCCATCTCTCCATCCATCCACCAGAGGACTGGTTCATCCACCTGTCTTCTCATCTACCCATCTGTCCATTCATCAGTCCATCCAACCAACCAACCATTTGTTGAGCACCTAATCTGCACAGGAATTATGCCAGGTATAGGGTACTGAGAAATAAAAAAGTAAAATCCTAGTCTTCCAAAAGCCATCAGTCTGGTCCAGCAGGCAGTAAGGACAGGTAAAGGAGTGAGAAACACAACCATGACATGAGTATGAGTCACTATGCCTGTCTTCCCCCACCAACAGCCCCAGTTTGCAGAAGTTGCTACTGCTTATAGGACGGCGAGTGTCTACTTGGAAGGTAAACTCTTAAAAGTGGAATTTCTGAATCAGAAGGTGAGTAAAACTGTAAAGCTTCAGTTACACTCCACAAAAAAGCCCTCCAGATGGGTTTTGCCAAATGCCCCTCTTCTCTGATGCCCACAGGGTGGCAGCTCCCTTTCCCTTCATTTTAAAGGTTTTTACATCAGTTGTGAATGAAAACTTTATCAGCTCAAGGCTGGGATGACACTTCCTGAGAGAGTTGACACAGCAGGTAGAACTGGTTTGTATAAAAGTAAAAGGGAGAAGCAGGGACGTTTCTACCAGTGTTATGGACTGAAATGTGTCCCCTGCAAAATTCATATGTGGATGCCACAACCCCCGGTATCTCAAAATGTGATTGTGTTTGAAGATAGGGCCTTTCAAGAGGTGATTAGGGTAAAATGAGGGTGTTAGGGCCTGTCCTAATCCACTAGGACTGGTGTCCTTATAAAAAGAGGTACCCTGCGTCTTCAAAATAAAATATGTAAAAAAGAAAGAAAAAGGAAGGAAAGAAGAAGAGATCGGGACACAGACACAGAGAGGGATGACCGTGTGAGGACACAGAGAGGAGACAGCATCTGTAAGCCAAGGAGAGCAGCCTCAGGAGAAGCCAAACCTGTTGACACTGATCTCGGACTTCCAGCCTCCAGAATTGTGAGAGGATACATTTTTGTTGTTTAAGCCACCAGGAAATGGATACACCCAGCTTTCATGGGACCCCCAAGTCAGTGGGTAGGAGCATTTAACAGAAGCAGATTCCTGCTGGTTTAATGACCGAGCTTGAGGGTCTGATGCAAAGCCTCTGAAGGCAGCAGGAGCTGGAGGTGAAGGCAATTGGAAAAGGAGAGGTGGGCTGTTCAGGACAGGAGAGGCGAATGTGCTGGGTCTGCTCCCTCGAGTTCAGGTTTACTTAGCTCTAATGCCACCTATACTCCCAAACCCAGCCAGAAGTCACCTCACTCTCCCCACCTTTGAGTCTCTGGAGCACCATGTAATGTCTTTAAAAAGTGGGAAGTAGGTGTCATCACTTCAATCATAAGTATTTATGTCTTTCTTTCCCTCCTACACTATGAGATCTTCTGGGGGCAGAACCTCTGTCATACTTGTCTTTACATATAACACAAGATCTTGAACCTCACAAAAACATGTTACCTCCATTTGATTTGCATGAACAACCAGCAAATAAAAAATAATTCCTATCTCAACATTCTTTTGTTATCCAAACAGAATACGACAAAAACCACTTTTTAGTATCAATGCTTCAGTTACCAGATCAGTAACTTCTATTATTTACACAGACATGTTTACATGAGTTTGAACGTTTGCAAAACACTGGGCTTCTTCATATCTTTGCATCATAGATTTTTATTTTGGTGGGCAAACGACAATCCTTTGCGTGAATTTTCACTTCCATTAATCTCAATTTAAATTTTTCAAGTGTATTCTTTCTTGCTGATCCTTCAGAAATTAAACAGTTTCTGGAAAAAGTTGAAAACAACTTTTCAACATTCATATTCTAGAATTTCATTGAGCTTCACCACTCTTACAAAAACACACACAACAATTCTGAAAATTGCTGGGTTTGTAGCTCAAAAGCAGAGCGCGTCTGGAACTAATTTCTTCAGAGTGGTTATGCAGGCTGCTGGGAGACGCAGCCGATAAAGGCAGCCCGCGGCCCCTCCCCTTCTCTTGATCCCTTCAGCATTGACAGTGCCATGCACGCACGCACGCAGCATGCACATGATAGCTGTTCAGGCAGAGCCCACCGATCGCCCAGCCCTGCGGCCCTACACAACTGGCCTTGCGACTGCGGCCGCCTGGAAGTCGGTTCTGAAACAAGACCACAGCTGGCACTGGGCACGTGACACTCTCGGAATCCGCAGTCATAAAGCTCTAATTGTGCTTCTCAGACACAGCTCAATTCTGTAGGTGGATTATTCATTGGGCTTTCTTACCCATGAGCTCTTGGTTTTAGCCTCGTAGACTGTTAAGTCACTGCAGGGACTTTCTCCACAAGCACACACAGAATACCAATCCTGTCGCCTCAGAGCCACATAAATATTTGATACTCTCGTATAAGGCTGACAGCACTCAGTTTAAAGCCAAATGAAATCCAACCCCAGTACATGAGGTTCTTGAAAGCAAGCATTTAAACTGGTTGTTTCTGCAATAGAACCTCAAGTTTTGAGGTCAGTTTATAATGTGAATGTCACTCCAATCACACAAGATTTTCAAGGCAACAGAAAATCCACACTCAGTGACCCTACTGTGCACACTTATTGCCATCCCTCCACCAACCCTTTGAAAAAAAGGTTCCACCACTTCTGCAGAGATGGACATTCTCTCTTGCCTTCCTCATGTGCAAACGGCAAGATTATACTCCGGATTTAATCTAAGTCCCATCCTAGCCACCACTAAGCAGCCACAGTGCACATTCTGGAATTATGGCGTGCAACCTCATAATCCCCTGCTGCGGCAGTTCTGACAGATGCTCAGAGCCTCTCTGGGAGTCAACTGACTTGATTTCTATTTTAAAGCCCAAAATTAATTCATTAGCTAAGTCCAATTTAGGAAGGCTTGCCTTGTTCCTTTCTGATCGACAGTCCTTAGAGGCAACTGTGATTTTGAGGCCGTGGCCCAGGCACACAGCCGTGTCCTAGATGGTTAAAGCTTCCCTTCAGTCAGGTTCTCTGTACAAAGCATTCAGCTCAAGTCCATTAAACTGGACTTCTAATTCTGTCTTCACAAACAGTCTCACTACAGAGAAAACACAGCAGCCATTTTAAAAACTCAAGATGCCACCACTGTGTTAGAAGGTATCTCTACCCTTGGGATGCATCTCCAGGCAAGGCTGCAGGATTCACAGGCTCTGCTCAAAACTCTAGGATGTTGGGGACAGTGGAAATCATGCCTGCTTTCAGCTGCTTTGGGTTTTGCAAAAACCAAATGCCTGTCCATGCTAACCAAGCATTCACCCACCATGAAGACGCCCACCCTCAAGGTACCTTTTCAATAACCCCAAACCCAAATTTCACCTACCTCAGAGTGGACTGCCCCTCCTCGGCACAGACTGTGTGGGGAAGCTCTTCTCTGTGCTCACCAGGGTCCTCTGCCTGCCTTCGCTGTTCCACAGAAGCTTCCTGCAAAGGGCAGCACAATGAGACACCAAGTCACCAAGCTGGCTTCTTCAAGACATCTGTTATTATGAAAGCCCTCATTTGTGGGTTCGCCTTATGCGCCTGTCCCACAATGTCAATGACGCTGCCTGTTGTCCTGTAACAGGATTCGGCCGTGTTTCTTGCCAGTTCAGCTCTACAAAGCATTTCATTGACACGACTGAACTAAGACCCTGCGTCCACTTCTGTTCTGGGCAGGAAACAGAACTCCTACGTGAAGCCTGGAAAACTGCATGGCACAACTGGCAAAAAACAAAAACAAAAACAAAACAAAACAAAAAAAACAACTGGTCACAAATTACTGTCGTGAAATCTCAAACCCTAGAACTTTCTTAGGAGTCTGGGATGCTTCGCTCCTCACGAATGGAGCAAGCATGGAATTCTCAGGTCACAAAGAATCACCCACAAGCCAGGGCAGACCGACAATGGGAATAAGCGCTGGCAGGGTCTGTGTGGGCTTTCAGAGTCGGAACGCCACAGAGCAAACCAGTAGCTTTCTTGCATGCACATAGTACTAAGTATCTTGTTGTGAGTCTACTGTTGGTTCTTTAAAAAAGAAGCTACATCAGTTACTGCAAATTTTTTTTCTTTGAAATGTACAAATGTAGGTGTAATAGGCAGAAAAAACAGAAAGGGGGTAGGGAAGAGAGAGAGACTGTTGACTCTGAAGCATAGCTCAGTATATGTAGTTTTGTAGAAAGCTTGAAGTCAACTCTCTCCATCAAAACTCTCACCTTAAAAAAGCACAACAGTTTAATGTGTTTTAAATACATTTTACCCCAGAGCAATCCTTAAAAATACTCTCAAATAAAAAATAGAATACCAATCCAAATACTATAAATATTAAATGGCATCAATGTTAGAGAAGTGGTTATCGTATGTTGTCTTACACCTTTATAAAGCAAGCATCTATTTCCATTTCAGAGGAATTTGCTACTATTTTCTTTCTTTTTTTTTTTTTTTGAGTTGGAGTCTCATTCTGTCGCCCAGACTGGAGTGCAGTGGCCTGCTCCCGGCCACCGTAGCCTCGACCTGCTGGGCTCTGGCGATCCTTCCGCCTCAGCCTTCCAAGTAACCAGAATTATAGGCATGCGCTACTATGCCCGGCTGATTTTTTGATTTATTATAGAGATGAGGTCTCCCTGCCCAGGTGGGTCTCGAACCCGTGGGCTCAGGCAATCCACTCACCTCAGCCTCCCAAAGGCGCAGGATTACAGGCTGAGCCACCAAGCCCGGCTACTATTACTATTTTCTAGTTTCCCTCCAACTTCTTTGCTTAGTAAGGGGAAAGACAGCTGAAGCCAGAGATTATGGCAACGAGGCTGAAACAAAAGATGTGGGTTTTTAGAAATATAGACTTAAAATGGACTGGGACGTATGGATTCCTCCCCAAGCGCTTTCCATACAAGTTAATAATAGAAAAGCTGGGGAGGCCGGGTACAGTGGCTCATGCCTGTAATCCCAACACTTTGAAAGGCCGAGGCAGGAAGATTGCTTAAGCCCAGGAGTTTGAGACCAGTCTCACAACATAGCGAGAACTCATCACTACAAAAAAAAATTTTTTTTAATTATCTGGGCATGGTGGCACACATCTGTAGTCCCAACTACTCGGGAGGCAGAGGAGGAAGGATCACTCAGAGCCCAAGAGGTCAAAGAGCCATGATGGTGCCACTGCACTCCAGCCTGGGCAACAGAGTGAGACCTCAACTCAAAAAAATATCAAAAAGCAAAGCAAAGCAAAGCTGGTGAGCATAAATGCACAAACAGCTGTTCCCGAGTAGCACTGATACTGGCCGTCATATTTTGGGTGTGTCCTGTCCCTGTCTTAAGATGGTAGTCAAGAGCAGCTGTGCCCTGCTCTGTGGCTTGATGTTTACCTGTTTGTAGTGGTCTGTGGATGGTGACGACCGGGACCTTTCATGAACATACTGTGGCCTCTCATGCTGATCCAGACCAGCATCCAGGATGTCATCTGCTGAGTGATACCGCCCAGAACTCCTGGATTCCAGAGGCTTCCTCTGTTCCTTCCAAGAAGCCTGATACTCTGCAAAGGTCCCAAGTCTCTGCAGTGGTTCCAGTTTCCCTGCCTTTTCTGTTTTTCTGTGATCATTGAGGCTTTCCCCAAAGGAAGTCGTGCGTGACCAGGGCTCTAAACCCTCATTTGGGCGAACTGCTGTCCGCGGCCTTTCCAGCTTCTCTCTTGGGACACCATGAAGCGCTTGTCTCTGCCCAGGCTGCTGGGAAATGGGTTTGCTTGTTTCCTCAAAAAATTTCCACCTGTCGGCAAACGTGCCCACCGTATCCTCAGATGTCCTGGGGTGCTGGCGAGGATCGTAGCCCCCCGAAAGGCCTACCTCGTTCATCTTCTCTGGTTCCGAGTATGACTTCAGTTTCTGTTCTGCTGTGAACCGTTTCCGGCCTCCGATGCGGGGAATGTGGGGCACGCCACTTCCAGATGAGGGCTGCTTGGCCAGGCCCACCTCCCAGAAGTGGGGCACAGTGTCTGGATCCTCTGTCCTGTGTTCTGGTGACCCCAGGTAGTGGTCTGCTGGGTTAGGATCCAAGTCACGGCGCTTGAACGACGTGGCCCTCAGGACCCGGGCTTGAGCCTCCTTCAGGTGGTCTTTATAGGTGCTAGTGAAGGGTCCTTCTGGAGTTATGCCTCCCAACTCAGCCCTCCAGCTGCTGGCAGCATCCCCTGCACAACCGGCTGCAGTCAACGTCACCGTGCTTTTGCTTTTCTGCAGCTTGGCTCTGCGCATCTGGATCTCATTCCGTAGGGTGGTGGCAAACCGGTCACTTCTCCGGGTGGGCTTGCCCACCTGGGCATCGAATGGCGGTGGCCTCATGGTGCTACCATCCCGGCTGTTCTCGGGTTGGCGCTTCCCCTCCTGGGTCAAGGAGTGCAGCAGGGGTGTCTCCTGCGGGGATATTCTGCTGCTCTCCCCGTCTGCCCACTTGAAGCCAACTGCTGTCTTCTGCTGACTGGCTTTTTCAGTGCGGCTGGCCCTGGGAGGCTCCTGGGTTCCCATGGGGCAGCTCTCGGTCCCTGCGTTCAGTGAGTAACATCTTCCTGTCTCGTGGGCATCCAGAGCCCCCTCGTGCTGAGGTAGGTGATGATGTGGGCTCTGGCCTGCCAGGTGCAGGGGAGGACACTCAAGGGCCCCAGGGGCCACATCAGAAGGCCAGCATCCCCCTCGGAGCTGAGCTGCTTGGGGGCCTCCTTGCAGGGGCCGCCTCACAGGCACACAATGATGATGGCTTGGCCCGCCAGTCTCCACCTTCTGCTCCATGGCACCAAGCCACTTCACTTGAGGGGGGCTGTCATCCTGGAGGCAGGTGGCTGGTGACTCCTGCCTGAGGTTTTCAGGGCAGAAGGGGCTGTCATCACTATACTGGCGTGGGTGCTGGCCCCCATGAGATGACTGTGGGACACGCACATCCGTGCTGGACAGAGAGGCCTGGAGCCTGCCCGGAGCCCTGTTATCGGAGGATGGCCAGCCACACTCTGGGCGGGCCTCTTGTGGGCAGCCTGGGCCTCCTGCTCCCTTCCCACCACCCAGGCGTGCTGGCCTCCACAGCCGATCGGTAGGCTCTGGTCTCCATTCACCACGGGGCTGAGTCCGAGCCAGGGCAGTAAAGTGCTGCACAGTGGCTGCCTCTGAGAACGGAGGGCCCTGGGCCTTCTCATGGCTCTTGGTGGCAGCAAAGCTGTCACTGCGGAGAGGAGGAAGGGGAGGAGGAGGTGAGGAAGGTGCTTTTTTCTTATCGGGAACATACCAGATAGGCCCAAAATTGGACCTCCCAGAGGGGGCCAGCTTAGGCTCAGAACTGTCCTCTGGCCTCAGGCTTTTGCCACTGTCACTGGAGACCCTAGGTGGGGGGAAACACCCGAACCTGTCCTCCAGGCCTTGAGGGTCACCCGCAGCTTGGCCCTGCCGGCTGCCACCCTGTCTGGGGGCCTCCCAGAGGCCCACACTATAGAGGATGTTCTCAGCTGAGGAGGTGTCGGCCTTGGACAAGGTGTGGTCAGGAGTGCTGGAGCTGGTGGAGAAGGAGCCGTAAGCCGAGTCACGCTTGCTGTGACCACCCAAGTGGTCAATGCTGCTGTTGGACTTGGCTGCCGAGAGGCGTCCAGAGGGGTGGTCCAGGCTGTCGACGCTCCCCAGGGAGCTGAAGTGGTCAGAGGTGCGCTGTAGGTTCGTCTGCTCCCATGTGCCGGACAGGTCATGGGAGGAGGAACTGCAGAAAAAGAAGAGGACAAGGCACGGTTTGCTTTAGCATCAGGAACAGCTAAGGGCGAGACAGCAGGACACAGCTGGCCCCACAGAGAAAAACCAAGACACCAAACTAACTACCTAAGGTAAGATCACTGGGTTTGACTTGACCTCAGCACATCTGGATTGTAGCACAAGGAGGGAGAAACTTCCTGAGTGCAGGCTGAAGAGACCATGTTCTTCTGCTGACTGCCTTCCTACCCAACAGGTGCCTTTCAGCACTAGTGCACCTCTCACCCCAATGCCCAGGTCACTAGCAAGTAATGCCCGCACGAACACTTCTGTGGTCAATCAATAGCTAAGTGCAAGCTAAGTGCAAACTATAACTCACGAGCTGAAAATGGTTTTTCTATTTTTAAATGGTCAGGGGAAAATAAATCAAAGAAGTAATAGTTCTCCTATTTGACCTGCGAAGATTGTATGAAATTCAAATTACAGTCCATAGGTCAAGATTTACTGGAACACAGGTGCACCCACTTGTGTGGGGGGGCTGTTTGTGGCTGCTTTCACACTACAACAGCAGAGGTGACGGACTGCAACAGAGATTGTTTGGCCCACAAAGCCAAACATATTTATCAATTAGCTCGTTACACAGCCTGTATGTACACCCCTGGTTTAGTGTACAAAATGATTCTTTTTTTTTTTGAGTTGGAGTCTCACTCTGTCACCCAGATTGGAGTGCAGTGGCATGCTCCCAGCCACCACAGCCTCAACCTCCTGGGCTCCACAATCCTTCCGCTTCAGCCTTCCAAGTAGCCGGAACTACAAGCGTGCACTATCACGCCTAGCTAATTTTTTATTTATTGTAGAGATGAGGTCTTACCAAGTTGCCTGGGTGGGTCTCAAACCTGCAGGCTCAGGCAATCCACTCACCCCAGCCTCCCAAAGCGCTGGGATTACAGGCTGAGCTACCGAGCCCAGCTCAAAATGATTCTTATTGTGCATTATTAACACAAAGGAAGCAACCAAAGAACAATGTTAAAATGGAAAGAGAAAACCCACGTACTAAAGTATTAATAGCACCTCTTTAAACTCAGACGGATGTGTGATTGAAAACACAAGAGGCCGGGTGCGGTGGCTCATGCCTATAATCCCAGCACTTTGGGAGGTCGAGGTGTCAGGATTACCAGAGCTCACAGGCTCAAGACCTGGGCAACCTGGCGAGACCTCATTTCTACAATATATCGAAAAAATTAGCCGGGTTTAGTGGCGTGTGCCTGTAGGTGCAGCTACTTGGAAGGCTGAGGCGGAAGGATCACCTGAGCCCAGCAGGTTGAGGCTGCAGTGGCCATGAGTGTGCCACTGCACTCCAGCCTGGGTGATGGTTGAGACTCTGACTCAAAAAAAAAGAAAGAAAGAAAACACAAAAGACAGGCTTTACTAGCAAGACCACAGGCTGCTGCATCTAGGCAACTCGTCATACCTCATGGAGTCCTTGGAGCTTCACGTGAACACCAAGGAACACTTGCTCCGAACTGGGATAGTGTCTATGAGGGGGAAATAAACAGGCAACTGAGACATGAATTCTTTTGTGAGGTAGTAAGAGAGAGAGTGTGTGTGTGTGTGTGTGTGTGTGTGTATGTGTATGTATGTGTGCGTGCGCGCGCGTGTGTGTCTGATAATTCTCAATGGTGAAACTATTTATTTATCCAGGATGTTAAAAGCGTTCCTTAAAGCTCAACACAGCTGAGACAGTCATGCTTCAAGGGATAAAAAATGTTGTCTCTACACGGAGTTGGGGGAGAATGAGGAGTAGAACCGTATGACTAGGACAAGGATATAGGAGAATAATTGACTGAACTGTGTGCAGAAGTAAGAGGACTGTTTGGGTTTTGTACCATCTTCTGCAAGGACAAGGCCAGGCATCCTCACACACAGAGCATGTTCCTGACTGCCCTCCCCGCTGTGTTCCCGAGATGATTCTTCCCGAGATCCGAAGTCCAGGCAGATGTAAGCAACACTAAGTGCTGTTTCCACATAGATGTGGGCAGTATACATGTTTCTGTCATCAAGAGACTGCCACATGGGCTTAATGGAGAGCCCATAACCTGATGCCACTTCAAGAATGAAATTAAAGACCCACTTTTCACTTAAGTTTTACTACTCAGTTGAGAATCTGTGGTTTTTCAAAAATACACTGGGCTTTAAATACAATCGTCTTTCATCACTTTAAATAGGTAATTTAAAGTACCTGTTGAGTACTTGAAGATGTTTCCTTCACATCACTTAAGTTTGAGATGTTTCCTTCACATCACTTAAGTACTTCACTTTGCAGTTTTGCAGACCAGTGTTTATTAATAGCCAAAAATTGATTCTGAGTGGTTAAGTTAGCTCCAAACACACACCCAAACACACACACACACACACACACACACACACACACACACACAGATACACATGGGCACACACACATACACACGCACAAACATGTACACACACATACAGGCACACCACATATGTGGGGGCCTTTACCACTAATCCCAAGAAGGTGGAGGAGAAGGCACAGACACTTAGCAGAACTTCCCTGGAAGCTTTTATGAAACACACCTGCCGCCCCATGAGCGTCTCCTGCCTTCCAGCCCATGTGTAAAACCCTAGAAAGTTGTGACTATGGGCACAGATGGGGGTGCTACAGCTGGCTGGCCCAAACCCTACTGCCTGTTAGCCCACTTGGCCATCCCAAAGGGACTCTGGCAACACCCAAGTCCTGCAGCTTTCCTCACATCAGCAGCATACACAAGGAGGCGGGTTCGTTATCCCATCGTGCTGTTTTATTGTGTATTGTCTGGCATCACCCACTGGCATGATTAGTGAAAAACGTAGAGACCTCTGACTATAATCATGCGTCAATGGCCTGGTCTCATCCGAAACATCAAGATCATTCTGAAGTCAAGGAAAGCACACTCATGACAGACCCCAGAGGCCTGAGTGTCTGCAGAATATCGCACAAACCTGGCATCCTCACTGGGAATGAGTGCTTACCTCGCATGGTGTCGGCCTTGCCAGGAAGGGCCAATAGCGGAGGGGAACGGAGAGGCCGCCATCTCCGGGTGGCTGTCAGAGAACTTGGTGGCGTGCCAGGAATGAGGTCTCCAGCTCAGCTCGCTCCTCCTGGAAAAGAATGGAGGCGATTTAGGGGCCGTGCACACTCGGGGCTTTCACACTGAGACAGTGCAAGGACAGAAACCTGTCACGGCAACCCAGGCGAGTGCCCAGCACGTGTTCAGGGCTCCCTGCTGAAGCCACGACACACATTCTCCTTAGGCTTGTGTTCACCACCCATGTGCTGCACAGGCTGCAAGGGTACAGCAGCCCTTATTCTTTCAAATGCGTTCCTCCATGAGTGAGTACGATTATTATTTATCAATTTAAAATTTTACCAAAGTAAGAAGAAGTAAAATTTATTCTAAATAAATAAACAAATCTTGCCTTCTCCCCGCCCCAGTGTGAACAAAAACAGAATCTCCCCTCTTTTGTTGGAGAAAAGGTCAGTGAGTCCCTAGGTGGCTGGGTCACACAGATTCAGATTGCTTATCTCTATTTACCCAGGCCACTAAGTAAATACAGCTGTCTTCAAGACTCTGTGCCTCTCAATGCACATCTGTGAAGTCAAGCAAGGGTTCCCATTGCCCGAGACCAACAGGCTCAAGTCCCTTCCAGCCAGAACATCTGAAAGTGGTATGAGCCTTCCAGGGTTCCCATATCGCATTCCCCACCATCCCATGTGTAGCTTATCTGTGTTTTGGCCACACCTGCCCAGGTACCATGAGGTGTGTCCAGCTAGAAATTCCTGAAGACATAACAGGGTCTCCAGGGGAATGTCGAATGTAAAGAGCCACCCAAACATGCTTTTCCTCTATCCTTACCATAGAAAGTGAGCTTTGTTTCTCTCTTCTCTAACTGGGACAGAACTGACCTTACTGTGGACAGCTGACAGCCCAATCAAGAATGGAAAAAGAACTCAGCTGAGCCTCTTAAGGTACTTTACAGAGATCAGACATTTTTCCAGCAAGTAAAAACATTAAAGAATATTATGGGGCCAGGCATGGTGGCTCATACCCTGTGATCCCAGTACTTTGGGAGGCTGAGGTAGGAGGATTTCTTGAGCCTAAGAGTTAAAAGCCAGTCTGGGCAACATAGCGAGACCTCGTCTCTACAAAAAAAAAAAAAAAAAGCATTTAGAACACAAACCTTTCAATGACTCAGGTCATTATAATGAGGAAAAGTATATGGGTGACAAAATGTGGCACATGTTCACTTTATCATATTTTCCCATGAACCAAAGAGAATGCATCAGACAGACACTCATTATACCACAGAAGGAAAGGAACTATAAAGTCCAGGCTGTACCTCATAGAATTTCTCAAAATCCTCGTAAGGAAGGTTCTGGCCACGTGAACTTCATTTTCAGCTGGCTTTTTCTGTGCTACGATATCCACAACTTCTTTCATCTTCCTTTATAGTTAATTAGTAAGGGAAAAAACTAGCCTGGCTGAAACTGGAGGCAAAGGAGAGAAAAGAGAAGGCTGGGAAAGGAACATAGCATTCGTGGCAGCACTACTTCAAGCCCTCCACTGGAATAACTGGGCTATATCTGGATTAGTGGGGTAGCAGTTCTCCATGGACAGATGAAAACTCTCCCAGAAAGCTTGTAAAAAATGGTCATTAGCAAGCATATATAAAAATATTAGCAACAAAATATGTGTGGTAGATGACAAGGAATCCCATGACCCTGAGATGTCATGCCCTGGGGAAGCCCAAGCAAGCATGTGTCTCCAACACCAAGCAGCCCCAGCGGTGGCGGCATCTCAGCCTGCACACCAGACACAGGAAGGAGAGAAGCCACTTGCACATATGGTCCCTGCAGAGGGGACATGGAGAAAGACTGAGGAACCCAGCTGGCAGCCAGAACCAAGGCCCAAAACTTCCAGGAATGTACTGCTGTTCAAGCCACCCCCACGGAGGCCCCCATCATTGTGGAAGAGAGACAATGAGTCCCTGCTGCACCCTGCCTAGATTCCTGCTTTGGCCCTGACAGATGTGTCAATCCTGGGTATGGCTGCTCATGAGTAATGAGACAGGAGACAAGTGACTTATTCTCTTAGAGGTCTGCTAGTCACCACCAGGGACATTGGGTAGCCACAGCCACAAGTGGTGATTTAAATTAATCAAAATGAAAACATTCAAAGTTCAGTTCCTCAGTCATGCTAGCCACACTGTGAGTGCTCAGCAGCTTCATGTGGCCAGTGGTGACTGTGCAGGGCAGCATACACATGGGCCATTTCCATCACTGCAGGAAGCTCTATAGCAGGACTGTCTTAGAGATATATAATGCCAATCCACACAGTAGGAACACCACTACCTGCCTGTGAGCACCTACAACCCTAGCACCCCTAGAATGGTAACTGTCTACATTGCCTCCCCATCCCCCCGACTCTTCCATAAAGTACAGACAACTATCTTTTGGAAATTTTCTAGAGCAGATTTTTAATCTTAAAATAACCGGCCCTAACACACAGCATATTTCCGGGTATATCCATATAGGTCAACAGCTTTGTGCTTAGGCAATTTTACAAATAGAAATTCTGTTTTAATGCCACCAATTTGGGTATAAGCATTTTATGCACCAAAGATCATCAGAATGGAGGATAACAATCTTAAATCTGCTTCTGAAAATATGCAGGCAGCACTTTCCTCCCTCAAGACACAAAGCTTGAGTTTGCAGAACTGTTTCAAAGAAAACGATCATCCCCACAGACTGATTTCTTAAATTCAAGCAGAAAGAGGAGCTAAATCTTTAGCTTAGTCAGTTACTATCAGAGGAGAGAACAGCTTAGTGGTAACATTAACCTAGATTAGCACAGTTAGCCAAAAAAGCCCGAAAAACCAATCTTACCCTTTCACTAGCCTTATATGAAAATAAGGACTAGTTTGGTTTTGTAAATGTCCCTAGCGGTGACTACAGAAGCAATCTAGCAGCTGAGAGGGCTAGACAAACCCATTCCTGACCCCAAACATCATTCTATTAAAACCTGAATGTTATACTTTAAAATAACACTGTAACAATAATTAATGATAATATTCTAGATTTATTCTTTTACCTTAGAAGTTTATTCTATAATGATGATAATTCAACTTATGTCTAATATTGACTTTAACTGCTGACCATTTGGTCAAAATGCATACTGTTCCATAGAAAGAAAAATCAACAAACAAAATGTGGTCTCTCCATACAATGGAAGAGCAATCAGTCATGATAAGGAATCATGTTCTGAGTCATACTGCAACATGGATAAACCTTGGGGACATTGTGCTAAGTGACACTAGCCAGTTACAAAAGGACAAACACTGTGTGACTCAACTTATTGTTTATGCTACGTGTATTTTACCACAATTACAAAAAGACCAAAGTGTATATGGTACATCCCTTAGGATGTGTCCATCAGGGGGACACAAATGCACAGGTTGAGGTCAAAATGCAGGCCAGGGGAAAAGGAAGTAAAGACAAAAGAGTCAGAACTGGGGGCATCAGAGCCACGAAGGCTGACAATGTGGAAGAGGGTCCCCCACAGCATCCAGATGTGTGCGGAAGGCAGCTTGGGTGGAGTTGGCAGAGGAGGGAAGGGAACCGATGCTGCACAAATGAGACTTCTTGGACGGTCATGAAATGCATCCTACCTGACTTGCAGCTGTAAGGACTGCCTAAAGACAATGGTCAATGCTCTATGAGGCAATGAAAGAATGGAAACAAACCCAGAAGCTCCTTTTAAAAAGATAATACATAGATGTGTTGATTTCAAGAGGACAAAGCCAGTAGTTATGATATGAATTAGGGCTATTTTTTAAATAACGAAATGAAGACACATGGTAAAAAAAAAGATTATACTCCTTCCTCTCTGAATTGGTTACTGGTGACAGTGAGATTTTCCTACCATATATGTGCTGTTTTTCAAGTCCTCTGAATTTCCTGGTGTGTAATGAACGTGTATTTGAGAATCAAGCCAGGGTTGGGCTGTTTTCTGTTAGCACCTCTGAAACAGCTGGATTTGTGTTGATAAGGAGAGATGACATTCAGCCCCAGCATGCTGGTCACACAACCACATTCAGTGAAGTCAGGGGAACGGGGCACTCTGGTGCCACCTAGAGCCTTCCCACCCTCACCGTTCCTCTGGCTCAGTTTCAACCACCCCCAGATGGAACAGGAACAAGAGAAGAACAACTGAAGATTCTTTCAACTAGGTGTGGTGCTCCCTCCCCACAAGGTACGTACCCCAGCAACTTGAAACCACGGGTCCCTAGAATTGCAGGCATCATGTCAAAAGCAGGACACAAACATGTTTCTGTGCATTTTCTTCCACCCTGCAGCCTTGGTGGGTGCCCTTCCTTCCCCATTTCATCAGGTTGTATGACCATTCTCTCGTGCCATTATCATTCTTCCAAAACATAATCGGTACTCAACAAATAACTTCCCTTCATATAACTAATCTTTCACATAACTACCAAAATGTCACGGTGTGGACGATATTAACACTGGGTTTTTTGGTATACCAGCTGAAGTTATTCATTCTCATAGAGGGCTCCCCTGAAATCCTTTCCCACAGATTGTATACTAAACAATTGAAATTTACCTCAACTTTTTAGAATAATTTTACATGCTAGGTAGTATTTTGGGTGATTTTTTTTATTGGAAAATATAGTTTATTTAAAAAGTAATTTAGAGAGCGAGGAGAGGAGATTCACCTCCCCAAGGTAGGGGAGGGGACCAAAGCCAGGAAACACAGCAGCCATAGCTCAAAGAGCCACGGGAACACACCAGTTTAACAAAGCACTGGCCTGATTTTTTTTTTTTTTAAAGGACAGGGTCTGGACCACAAATATAAAAATGCTAGGATGACACTGAAAATTAAGAACAAGTGACCTAGCTCTCAAATATTCTGCTTCGTTTTTTAGAGGAATTCTTAGAAGAACTGCTTCAATGAAATCTTTATTACTCACAAAGAGAATTCCTTCCCTCCTCTTAAAAAAAAAAAAAAGTCACGTGTGCCTTGGGTTATTTTCCTAACCTTTTAGAAGAAAGAAAAGAAGCACTACCTCCCAAAACAAATAGTGTGTTTTGCCCCTCGAGCTAGTTAAGCTCAATGCAGCAGTGTTGGCTGGAGGCCAAGGTAGCCTGGAAGGGGAGGGGCCTTGGCCTGCTGGGAGCCTAGGTTCTAAAATGGCGGGGCCACCTTGTCCCTCATGCCTGGAAATCTCCATGGCTGGATGTTGCATAGCTGGGGGACTTTTAGCCTACTGGAGGCTGGGGAAATCTTCGTGGGAAAATAAATAAGTAATGGCATCTTGGGGCATCTTAGAGATAAAGAAGAGGCGGAAGGTGGAAAGGCCTCACAGATATAGGGCCAGCTTGGGAAGTACTGGAAATACTGGAGGTGGGGGGGTGTCAGTGACTGTGACAAGTTTCCTGATGCCAGACCCCAGGGTCTGGGGAGGAGGACGTTCCACAGAAGACACAAGCCAGCACAGGCTGCGGGAACCCCTGGGGTGGGAGCCAGGGGAATTTACCCAACAATTACACACACTCTTCTAATCCTTTAAACAAAAAGTACCTCCCTACAAACATAAAATGAACCCTGCCCCTGACCCTGTGCTTCCTTTTCCTGCCAATCCTGCGGAAGGTCTCTTCCTTTCCCAGTCTGTCTCAATCTCCTGCCAGATGAATCTTCTGCCAGATCTTCCCTCCCACTCCAGCATCCAGCCCAGGGCTTCTCTGAGCATGCTCCCTGGGCCAGCAGCATTTGCATCACCTGGGGACTTGGCAGACAAAGCAAATTCTCAGGCCTGCCCCAGACCTATGAAGCCAGTGGGCGTGTCTGCACAACCCCACCTTCTTCCCAAGCCTTCCTTGGCCACTCCCTTTAGAACTTCCAGCCATAGTTTCTAGTTTTGGGTACCTGGTATGGCTGACAGAGATTTCTATCTGCCTCTCAAACCTGGCTCAGGCTTCACAGGACAGCTCCATTGCTCTGGCCTCAGGAAAGACTTTCCTGGGTGGGCTTCCACTCCTCCTTCCCTCTGAGCCATCACTTTTTAAAACTTTCCGGTCTGTGTCTTTAGCCCCTTCAGCTGCAGGCTCCCCCACAAGGCAGGACCTAAAGGAAAGCTCTCAACCACTGGGCCAGAGTGCTTCTCACAGACATTAAATGGGTGTATAAAAAATATGTCAAAGCACTCCATACATGAGGACTTGTGTGTATGTGTGTATGTGTGTGTGTGTGTGTGTATGTGTGTGTATTTACTCTAAGAAAACAGTCAAACCCCTAATGGCATTGTGGGAAGCTTTATATGGCCAGGTGTTCTTCTCCCAGGCAGTGGTGTGGACAATGCCATGCCATAGATGGTGACATCATGCCTGATAAAATCTATAGTCCTAGAAGATAAGAGTCAAGTAGTTCCTGCCTTTATACATGAAGAGAATTGAGGCAAGATAAAAATTCCCAAATGACCTAAGTGGCTGAAACTGATATGAGACATCAAAGCTGCATTTTAAGCAAATGCCTGGGCCAAGAAGCAGCATTCACACAGGATGAAAGCTTCCACGATGCTCTCCACCTGGGCCTGGTTCCCTAGCCCTCCCCTAGCAAGAGCCACGAGCCCACACCTCTGGTCTCAGGCCCTGGAACACTCCTGGGCACTTCAGCAGAGAAGAGCAGAGAAATACCACAACATAAACACAGGGAGAACACAGAAATAGCCCAAGTGCCTTCTTTTTTTTCTATTAATTTTTTTTTTTTTTGAGAAACCAGGATTTATCGAGAGGACAGAAAAGCTCCCAGAGCAGGAAGGGACCTGAGGGTGTTGCCTGTTTTTTTTTTTCTATTACTTTTATAATCTTCATTTCTACAAACCCATTAATGTTGGAAAGGAAAAAAAAATATCTCGCCCAATATCAAAACCACCTGTGTTCAAACAACACATATTCCCCGATTGTCTGATGCGTCTTTCATTCAACTCGATGTTTTCAAAGTGCACCCACACAGCTTCCTGGCTATGTTTCTCCAGGATAGATTTGTTGGCAAAGAAACTCAGGATATTCAAATGTGCAATCATTAATATGACTAATTATATACAGCCGTAAGGATCAACAGCAGGGCTATAATAAAGGCACAAAACAATTCACTTGTTAAGTGAACATATTGGTATAAACAAGGCAAAAACCATACCAAAAAGCAACAAGAGATTGCAGACTGCTGTCACCTGAATGCTATGTATAAAGAATTCTACCCATACTGATAGATGTGGGGAGAGAGAGCTCAAGAAACAATTTCACCCACCTAGCCTTTTCTGAAACTCTACCCCCTACACAAAGCCCATAATAATTAGCTGTATTTTTTTTTTGAGTCGGAGTCTCACACTGTCACCTAGGCTGGGGGGGCAGTGGCATGTTCTCAGCCTCCACAGCCTTGACCTGCTGGGCTCAGGTGATTCTTCTGCCTCAGCCTTCCAAGTAGATGAAACCATAGGTGCATGCCACCACGTCTGGCTAATTTTTTTATTATTATAGAGACAAGGTCTTGCCAAGTTGCCCAGGCTGGTCTCGAACCCATGGGCACAGACAATCCTCTAGCCTCTGCCTCCCAAAGTGCTGGGATTACAGACGTGAGCCACTGCACCCAGCTAACTGTATTTTCATTGATTTGTCCTCAAATTCCCACCCATAGTTATTCACAGTGTCCTCAGGTTAAAAGGTGCTAAAAGAGTGAAAAAGGTATTTTTCCTAGAAAAAGTAACAAGGAACATGGGTATACAGAAGATAAATGAAGTTTAGGGAAAGTAACCAAAGAAAGACACTTTAGAGTCACAGCATGGCAAAGAAACGTTGAACCCTGACCATGAGAAGGGATGGAACTTTGCTGCAAGATCAGAGAAAAAATAAGAGTCATGAAATTTACCAAGGAAACCAAGAATTCCTCCAAATGCGAAGTATGGGCACTACACCGTAAGTTAACAGAATGTGGCAATAGTCTAATGTTATTACAATTAAATATCATTTCTCCAAAGGAAATCTGTAATTTTACTCCAAACTTTTTACAGATCCATTATACACCCAGAGAACTGTTAAATAATACCACACATGTGTAGTCACTATGGCAAACCACCAGGCCATATGGTGGTAATGCGAAGTGGCTGACCAAAATGTTCGCTTACTTTATTATTTATCACTTCACTGAGGATAGAAGGTATCCTTCTCTTTGCAAAAGCATCAAGCCAGAGAATGGTCCTCTGTATCCTTAAACTGAATAAAGTATCATGGAAAATCAAAGTAGGAAAGTTGCTCAAGAGAGATCTGTGTTCTCCTCATATATTTTTGGGGTCATTTTACTACAGCTGCACACTGATTACCTTGCTTTTCTTATTATCTCATTAAATGCAAACACACCCACCACAAATAGACTAAATGGAACAAACACCCTCCAGGGTGTGGTGACTTGCCATTTGCCATCTCCCATCTATGACGCTGGCTGCCCCATCTGAACACAAATAGCCTCAATGCCAGAATTCCCTGAGTTAGTTAATCAGCACCCTTCGCAACCCTACCAATGCTATAGTGACTATCCTTCTGCAAATACCTCCCTAACATCACTTCATTCCATTAAAAAGGCCTTGGAGGCTGGGCATAGTGGTTCACGCCTGCAATCCCAGCACTTTGGGAGGCCGAGGTGAGAGGACTGCCAGCCCAGGAGTTTGAGACCATACTGGGCAATACAGCAAGACCTCGTCTCTCCAAAAATCCAAAAATTAGCCGGGTGTGGTAACACATGCCTGTAGTCCTAGCTACTCAGAAGGCTGAAGTGGAAGGATCGCCTGAGCCCTGCAAGTTGAGGTTGTGGTAGCTGTGATCGTGCTACTGCACTCTAGCCCGGGTGACAGAGTGAGATTCTGACTTAAAAAAAAAAAAATGGCCTTTGCATTTGAACTGCCATGGAAGGAGAGGCTTTCTTTAATGATAAAATCAAATTAGGGTAATCCTTTTGGGTCCCCTCCCACTGTGGGAGTTTTTCTGTCTTCTCAATAAATCCTGCTTCTAAAAAAGAAAAAAAAAAAAACAAATTATCAGGCACCTATTCTAAATGGCTTTTATGAGGATCTGGCTCTAAAAATACCTTGAGGTGGCCAAGCCATAGGAAAGTCTCTTGTAGTTGAGGGTGGGAGTAGAGTGTGTCTGCACGGGAGGGAGGCATGGGATAAAGTTGTTTTCATTAGTATTTGTTTGTGTGTGTGAATAAAGCAGGTGATCCTAAAACAGCAACAACAACAAAAAAAAAACACATGCTTTCTTCAATGGTCACTTGTGCCCCTTACTTTCTAGAAAAGGCCAGGGCTATATCAGGTACTTCTTTTCACAAAATTCCCCCCTTGGAACAGAGGAGTACTAGTGGTAGCCGTACTCCTAGACAGTTCTAAGAAGAAGCGACATTTACTCAGCCCTTATGACCTGTGCATGACTGTGCCACCTGTGCACGATTCTGCCAACTCCACCTCTCCTATCCCTTGGCAACAAGTCGAAAGCATGTCTGTTTCCATCTAGACGAAGCAGCTAGCACAGAGAGTCTACGCCTGCCAGTGCCACTACAGCCAAAGACAAGACAAAAAGAAGGGGGACCTGCTTGTGGGCTCTGTGTGGGGCTGACAGGGCCTCTTGACTGCAAAGGCTGCATCCACCTGCCCCTTGAGCGGATAGAAGCCACACAGGCTGCCTCCCCCACCAAGCCCATTAAGGGGTCCGCATGCGAGCATGTGGCCTCAGAGTATTTGCTGGGCTGCTGCCTCTTGCCAGCCACCTCCTCCTGGGTGATAGACACTAAGGTGTGTCCCTGAGTCCCTGTGCTCTCAAGTCTCAAGAGAGTACACTCCCAGGGTGTGCTCTCAAAGTTTCACCATAACACTGTTCTTACCAATCCAGTAGCAAATTGGGAATTTGACCAGCATGGGTAAACTTCTCCTAAAGCTGAGGGCTTTCAATGTGATCAATCTCATTAGAACTGCTCCTTTTAAAAAATAAGTCATTTTAACTTCAATGTTCATGCTATTATTAATTTCTCCATTCCTCAAACCTCAAAATGAACCTGTACCATGTGAAACTCACTACACAGTAGTCACAGTTCACCTGGAAACGTCAAACACAAAAATAAGCTAAACATTATCTGTATGACTTAATATATTAGAAATTATCAGTTTGCAAACTAAATTTTATAAGTATCACATGTATGCCTTGGCTACCAGCATGCATTATATGCTTTATAAAGATCTAGTTCCGTCATGACACTCAGTAAAGAAATACATGAACAGCAAAATCTTAACTTTTTACCATTCTCTATTTGACTTAGAATGAAACTGTCATGTAATTATAGATTCATCTGATTAAATTACTTAAGCCATGGGCTAAGTCTAAATCCAAACAGAAGTAACTTTCCCCAAAGTAAAACAATTCTGATCTATGTGGCTTTCTTTCTTCTCCTGACATTAATTAATTAAAACAAGAAGCTGGAAGTGGTGGCCTGCAGTACCAAGCTACTCAGGAGGCTAAGGTAGGAGAACTGCTTGAGTCCAAGAGTTCGAGGCTGCATCACACCTATGAATAACCACCACACTCAAGTCACAGCGAGACCCTGATCATCCGTCCTTCATAAATAAAACAAACAAATAAATAATAAAAACAGCCCAAACAAGCCAGGGTTGCCTTTGCTTTAACAAGAAAATAAGCACAGTAGCAAACAGCCATAAGCCCCCAAAAGTTCACAGAATAGAAATTCCCACTCCCGTACCATGGACAAATGATACCAGACACCCTTCAAAGCATGGGATTCACCTGCCATCTTCCAGTACTCCCATTAGGGAGCACAATCTCCATCTGAACACACACACACAGTTTCTGCCCCAGGAAAACCTCAGGGAGGGTAGGGAAGAGGGAGAAACAGGGATGGGGGCAACCTGCTGATGTCTTAGCTGGGCCCCTTACTCCTGCCACATCATCACAAGGAGCTGATCCCGGAACATCTGTGCTAATCAGTGTTGGGGCCGCAGGGCCACCTGCTCAAGGACAGCTCCAAGGAGCCAGCTCCAGAGGGGAGCGCAGCACAATGCTGGCTTGGAGCAGAAGTCACTACAACTTAGTGACATCCAAGAAGGGATGCATGTTGCAAGAAACTTGCTCCTAACAAGCATGAGTGCTGTCATTCAACATGACACCTCCTTTCTTCCAATGTGTAACCACACCACACAGTCTTGTGAACCCTTACCGCCTGCTGCAAGAAACCTCCCCTCTGCTGCTAATCTGCTCCTGAACACGAGCTTAGCGGATGTAATTAGATTCCCAAGAGTGTTTAAAGCCACAGCAAAGAGGCAGGAAATAATATGAATCAATCCTATGGATGATTTGGTCCCAACAAAATTACTTGTAACACATAGCAGGTTCAAGAGAAACCACCCAGGGCAGGATCAATGACGAGGTGGCAGGCATACTTCCTTGTAAATAAAATGAATGTTACATACAATGTATATTTGGAAAGAAGACCAAAGGGGTAATTACAAGCTTTAGACAATAATTTATGATGTGGTATTAAAAGAAATTTTCCCTAGGGTGTTTGAAATTATAGGTACTTTTGAGAAGCTGAATTTTTGGCAATTCGCCTCTGAAGTGAGAAAAATGGATGACTGTATCCCCAGAGCTATTAATGCGTATTTTTGAGAGATGCACAGTGACAGAGGAGGACAGCTGGATAGTGACTGCAGTAGCCCCTAGTCATAAGGAAGTAGGCCAAGCTCAGTCGAGGTAGGAGCTGCATCCCTTCTGGGTCCCTCTGGCCCACTCCCTCCAGCATAGCTCATGGGCATTGGGCAGACCTTCCTTTCTCACTTTGCAACCCCGCTGGGCTAAGGCAATCAGAAGAATGCCAGAGTGCTACCCCGTTTCTGGTATTGACCTTTTCCTAGCACATCTGCTTAAGCCAGCAAGTGGCAGAACCACCGTTGCTGCCCAGCAGCCTGTGGCCCTCTGAAAAACCCAGAACCTGGACCCACTCTAGCCCTGCCCTGTAGAATCCCTGGGGTGGGCCATGGCACCCAGGAAGCTAACGCCGATGAAAACTGGACAGAGAGACACACACAAGCAATAAAAGGTTGCATGTCCATCCTGAGTTTTCCTGCAAGGGGTACTTCCTTGACCAGGCAAAGACAGAACAGCAAGTCACCCAGGGGGAGGACAAGGCAACATGACGGACTCTCAGCCCCCCTCTTACTCCCCCACAGTTGATCTGACTCCTGGGCAGTTGTACCCCCACCCTAATATCTCAGGGCCTGAGGATGCTGCCTGGGCATCACAAAGGAGAACATCTGTGCACTTGGTGGGGTGATTGTCATGAGTTCTTTGTTCCCTGCTCAGCCTGCCCGGGAGAGGAAGTGCTGGGTCTCCTTTGTCTGGGAAAGATAGTGATCCGGTGCACCACTTTCTCAGCGCCAGCTTCCCAATGACAAGATCCGTGCTACCCAGGCACACGGAATGAGATGACACTGCAATCCTATCCCAGCAGCCTGGAGCCCTGGTCATCACACTCGCTAAGATAAAACGAGCCTATGAAATACGAGACATAGCAGCTGTCACTGTGAGGGGAGTTTGTACTCTGAACCGCTATCCAAATGATGCTTAACAAGCCACAGTCACCTGAGCTTTTACACTGTGATGTACACACTTCCTTTCCCCACCGTGTTGTGGGCGCCCAAGGTGGGCAGGCAGCTGCATCATGTCAAACAGGGTTGAGCAGTCTAATTTACCATTTGGTCATGCTTTTAAGCAGGGCAGTAGAGAAAACTTACATGTCTGTGGCTCCGTCTATGAAATACTTGCAGGGTGTTGTTGGGGTTTTTTTGTTTTTTGGTTTTTTGAGGGTCTCACTGTATCACCTGGGCTGGAGTGCAGTGGCACGATCACAGCTCACTGAAGCCTCAAACTCCTGGGCCCAAGGGATCCTCCCACCTTAGCCTCTGGAGTAGCCAGAACTACAGGCATGCGCCACCATGCCCAGTTAATGTTTCTGCTACTTTTTGTAGAGATGGGGGTCTCACTATGTTGCTCTGGCTGGTCTCGAACTCCTGGCCTCAAGCGGTCCTCCCACCTCAGCCTCTCAGAGTGCTGGGATTACAGGTATCAACAACAGAGTATCTTTTTGTGAACTAGCCACTTTTAAGAGTGTACTCACCATCCTAAAGTTCTACATAAAATGCTAGGAAATGCAAACTAATCCATAGGGACAGAAGGCAGATTAGTGGTTGCCTAGGAATGAAGAAAGAGGAGGATGGGGAGATTTAAATAGAGATTTAAATTTAGATAGAGAAGAATACATGTTCTGGCTGTAAGAAGAACAATTTGAAAAACACGTGGTGCTTTTGTCATAAGGAAAACCATATAAAGTTAGCTGGAGTTTTAGACGTCCTTACTGTGTACACATCTGGTCCTAGAAGTCTTCTGTGGTGGCTGTGGTGGTGACATGAGAACAGATGAAAAACAGTTTTCAGGGTTTTTCCCTAACGGTTATTAAAAGTATATTTGAAAATAAAAGTGTTTGCATAAACTGCTTTGCTTGTTTTTATATCCACTTGTACATATTAAAATATTAAATTCTAGCCGCGTTCGGTGGCTCAGCCTGTAATCCTGCGCCTTTGGGAGGCTGAGGTGAGTGGATTGCCTGAGCCCGCGGGTTCGAGACCCGCCTGGGCAACTTGGCGAGACCTCATCTCTACAATAAATCAAAAAATTAGCCGGCGTAGTAGCGCACGCCTGTAGCTCCGGCTGCTTGGAGGGCTGAGGCGGAAGGATTGCTGGAACCCAGCAGGTCGAGGCTGCAGTGGCCGGGAGCAGTCACTGCACTCCAGTCTAGGTGACAGAGTGAGACTCCAACTCAAAAAAAAAAAAAAAATTAAATTCTATCTAAATGACATAACCATTCTGTGCACTCCTCATGTAAAGGAAACAAGTCTGTGGAACATAAAATAAAGATTCTCCACAGTGGCGCCCGTTGATCCTTCAGGGCAAAAGTTTAATCCCTTTTCCCAAGAGTCTTTTAAGTCCTACTCAGCTAAATCGGCTGGCAGGTGCTCTAACGCCCTCTCCCCTTCCTCCTACCAACCAGTTCTCATGTGGCATGACGGCTTTCCTTTGAACAGATTTCAACATGTCTATCTATATCGCTAAATATGTACTTCTAGTTCAAAAAAAGAATCATACACGCATCATCCTTCTAAACATGTGGGAGGATGCCCGACTTCACTCTCATAATTACAGAAATGCACATTTAAATAATAAAACCATATTTCACTTATCACACTCACAGAGAGTAAAAACAAACAAACTCTAAATTCCCTATGCTAGACTGGGCGCAATGGTTCATGCCTATAATCCCAGCACTTTGGGAAGCCAAGGTGAGAGGATTGCCTGAGCCCATGGGTTCGAGACTAGCCTGGGCAACTTGGTGAGACCTCATCTCTACAATAAATTTTAAAAAATTAGCTGAGCTTGGTGGTGTGTGTCTGTAGTTCCAGCTACTTGGAAGGCTGAGGTGGAAGGATCACTTGAGCCCAGCAGGTAGAGGCTATGGTGGCCATGAGCGTGCCACTGCACGGCCTGGGCGACAGAGTGAGACTCCATCTCAAAAATTAATTAATTAATTCCTGAGCTAGAAACCAATGTGAAAAACAAGTGGGCTGAGAAATTTGGGAACGTCAATCCACATTCACAATGCACACACCTCCTGACTCCAAAACTCCCACACCAGGGATGAACATGCGCAGATAGGCCCTGGTGACACAAAGTTTGCCTACTGTGCTGTCGGAGCTGGCATCTCCCTCATGGAAGAGACAATTAGTAGTCATTGGGAGGCTCTGGCAGCCCAGACCAGGGCAGTACAGGAGACAGAAGAGGAACCCTCGCAGTCAGCCTGGGGGCCAGGTGGTGATACCCAGAGACAGTCGCTAACGCCCTGTCCTGCACCTCTGCAGGATACACCTCCCTCACATTGCCATCACTTGACCAAGTTCATTGACTCTTGTAAGAATAAAGCCAGGCTGGGCACAGTGGCTCATGCCTGTAATCCCAGCACTTTGGGAGGTCGAGACAGAAGGATTGCTTGAGTCCAGGAGTTCAAGACCAGCCTGGGAAACACAGCGAGACCTCATGTCTACAAAATCAGAAAATTAGTCAGATATGGTGGCGCATGCCTGTAGTCCTAGCTACTCGGGAGGTTAAAGTGGGAGGATTGCTCAAGCCCAGGAGTTGGAGGCTCTGGTGGGCCATGAGCATGCCACTGCACTCCAGCCTGGGTGACAAAGTGAAACCCTTCCTATAAAAGTAAAGTATTAAGGACAAAGCTGCTGCGTTGAGAGAGCTCCTAAGGGGACCACAAAAGAATCACTACATAACATCGTAGTGCCTCTCATGCCCCACTCTCCCAAGTGACTCAGAAACCTCCACTCAGATATTTCACTTTCTGACTTACAAGGAGTTGTTAAAGAGGGTGTTTGAGAACAGCACACACCACTTAGAAATGGAGTTGCTCAATTCATGTGGGAAGAAATGTCTTTCCTTCCTCATTTCTAAACCTCCTCCTTGGATGCTATCTCCTCTTCCACACACACCCCCCCACCAAAAGTCCTGTGGGAAGATGTCTTCAAGTTTGCACTAAAAACTAAAATAAATATTTGTGCCAATTTATTTATTAAGATTTACAGTCAATCTTTGAAAGAATTCACTAATTTTGCCAAAAAGTTCAAGTAAACACTTCACTGTTAATTAGCCAACTATAAAACCAATGTAGAAAATTACTTCTATTTGAAAACACAAATCACAAACACTCTTGTGGTATGCAGGAGTATTATTGTAGTTCCTATATATTCCTGTATACAAAACGTCATGTCCTTAGGTCACCTTCTAACTTCTTAAAACCACCCAAGCTCCCACCGACAGTCCAATGGATAGGAATGGGTGGCCTGCTGCCCTCATCTCAGCACAACACAAGAAACATCTGGAAGCTGATATTTTAGTCTATGTAACAGGCACACTTTCCTAGCATGAAAACTGAAAACACAGTAGCCTGCCACCTTGTGTAAACAGCAGGCAACAACATATCACGTCATTGGGAGCATAATTTCTGTCAGTCAAGAAAATCATCTACATGTTACCAAAGAAAAGATACAAGTATTCAAATTCACTTAATACAGCAAAGCTTTTATCAATCAGTAGTAATCAATAAGGAACCTTTTCGACTTTGGATGCTAGGTTCAGGTTTGGCCCAGAGATACAGTTCTGTTGCCTGCACACACAGGACTGAAGTCCAAAGTGAAATCTCTGCAGTGGTCCAGGTGGGACAACCAGGTTTCTTGTTTTGATGTGCTACTCACTTCTGTTTGTCTTGGAAAATGTGGGAGGATGCACAGGATCTTACCTTTTGACGACCAGCTGCAGGGTTTTATGGGACCCCTTCACCAGGCAAATCGCTTCCTGTCTAAATCCTGAGAGACCAATGCCATTGATGCCGACTATCTCGTCTCCGGCCAGTAACTTGTCAACCGCCGCAGCTTTACTCCCTTCCTCGATCTGCAACAGAGAAGCAAGTTCCATAAGCCCCTGAAAGTACGGGCGATTCCCGAGTCAAAACAAGTCCCCAGAATGCAGCCAGGGAGACCACATGCTTGGCATGAACAGGGCCCAGAGGCTGACCTTAGTCCAGCTTGGGGGCCCAGGGATGTACTAACATGTGGCTTCTTTCACCCATCCCTCACCCTGGTCTGCCTTCCCAAGGCTGCTATTCACCAAGGGAACAGCGATGCTCAGAAACATACAACTGAAAATATGGAATCCAAACAGGTTCATCTTCTGGATTTCCTTTATTCAAACAGTAATTTTGGATCATTTTTATTATTTACAAATTTTTCCTCATACATTGATCTTGGACCTAGTTTGATTGCTTTTGTTAACAGTTTTACTGAGACATCATTGGAATGCCATACAGTCACTCATAGAAAATCTACAACTGAGGGTACCTGATCTCAAACCAGGAGAAATAGGGAACAAAGGGTGGTCCAAATGTTACCTGTATGATGACCACTTGTGTACCTAATCCTGAATTGTACCCCACATCTTTAAAAGAGAAAAACAAAATCTGCAACTGCGTGGCTTTTTGTATATTTACAGAGCTGTACAGCCATCATCACCATCAATGTGAGAGCATTTCCCCTAACCCTGAAAGAAACCTTGTGTTCCTGACCAGTCCTTTTCCAATCCCCCCAGCCCCGGCAAGCACCAGTGTTTGTGTTTACAGATTTGTCTGTTCTAGACAGTTCACATAAATGGAGTCATACAACACACATGGCCTTTATGTCTGGCTTCTTTCACTGAGCACAATGCTTTCAAAGTTCATCCACATTGTAGCCTGTATGAATACTTCATTTTTTTTTTTAGATTTTTTTTTTTTTTTTTGAGTCAGAGTCTCACTATACCCAGGTTGGAGTACAATGGCACATTCACGGCCACTACAGCCTCGACCTGCTGGGCTTAGGTGATCCTTCTGCCTCAGCCTTCCAAGTAGCTAGAACCACAGGTGTTCACTATCACACCCGCCTAATTTTTTGATTTATTGTAGAGACGAGGTCTCGCCATATTGCCCAGCCTGGCCTCGAACCCCAAACCCACGGGCTCAGGCAACCCTCTCGCCTCCGCCTCCCAAAGTGCTGGGATTATAGGCGTGAGGCATCGCGCCCAGTGAACCCCTGATTTTTAATTCCTATATGGTAGTAATCCAACCCAGCAGTAACTAACCCCAGTTGACGTGTCTATTTTCTGCACTAGAGGTTGGCAAACTGGCCAATGAGTCAAAATCAGTCAGCTGCCTTTTCATGTTTTGGTAAAGTTTCACTGGAATACAGCCACGCCCATTCATTTACATACTGCTACAGGGCAGAATAGAGTAGCTTGGCCCACAAAACCAAAAATATTTACTACTTGGCTTGTTACAAAAATGGTTTGCCAAGCCCTGTTTCACATGAAAAAAACTTTACAAAAACTGCTACAAAAACCAGTGGGGAAAAAAGTACTGGCTATGGGCACATCAGTATATAGTTTGTGACTTCACTGCTGCCCCACTGTATGCCATGGCCAAACAAGAATAACTGCCCAAAGTCAGCACAAAGCGAACCAGCACCTTCCTCTGAAGGGAGAAAGCAAGGTCACAACCAATGGCGCCTCAGTTGTGAAGCTGCAGATTTTTTTTCTTTTTTTGAGTCGGAGTCTCACTATGTCGCCCAGGCTGGAGTGCAGTGGCATGCTCACGGTCACCGTAGCCTTGACCTGCTGGGCTCAGGTGATCCTTCTGCCTCAGCTTTCCAAGTAGCTGGAACTACAGGTACGCACTACCATGCCCAGTTTATTGTAGAGATGAGGTCTCACCAAGTTGCCAGGCTGGTCTCCAACTCCTGGGCTCAGGTAATTCTCTCACCTCAGTCTCCCGAAGTGCTGGGATTATAAGCTTGAGCCACCATGCCCGGCCTAAGCTGCAGATTTTCTTAAAACCTTCGCCCAAGCCGGGCTCGGTGGCTCAGCCTATAATCCCGCGCCTTTGGGAGGCTGAGGTGAGTGGATTGCCTGAGC